>NC_073234.2:154220000-154228409 GCF_029281585.2 Gorilla gorilla gorilla | reverse complement strand
CCTAACCCTAACCCTAACCCTAACCCTAACCCTAACCCTAACCCTAACCCTAACCCTAACCCTAACCCTAACCCTAACCCTAACCCTAACCCTAACCCTAACCCTAACCCTAACCCTAACCCTAACCCTAACCCTAACCCTAACCCTAACCCTAACCCCTAACCCTAACCCTAACCCTAACCCTAACCTAACCCTAACCCTAACCCTAACCCTAAACCCTAACCCTAACCCTAACCCTAACCCTAACCCTAACCCTAACCCTAACCCTAACCCTAACCCTAACCCTAACCCTAACCCTAACCCTAACCCTAACCTCTAACCCTAACCCTAACCCTAACCCTAACCCTAACCCTAACCCTAACCCTAACCCTAACCTAACCCTAACCCTAACCCTAACCCTAACCCTAACCCTAACCCTAACCCTAACCCTAACCCTAACCCTAACCCTAACCCTAACCCTAACCCTAACCCTAACCCTAACCCTAACCCTAACCCTAACCCTAACCCTAACCCTAACCCTAACCCTAACCTAACCCTAACCCTAACCCTAACCCTAACCCTAACCCTAACCCTAACCCTAACCCTAACCCTAACCCTAACCCTAACCCTAACCCTAACCCTAACCCTAACCCTAACCCTAACCCTAACCCTAACCCTAACCCTAACCCTAACCCTAACCCTAACCCTAACCCTAACCCTAACCCTAACCCTAACCCTAACCCTAACCCTAACCCTAACCCTAACCCTAACCCTAACCCTAACCCTAACCCTAACCCTAACCCTAACCCTAACCCTAACCCTAACCCTAACCCTAACCCTAACCCTAACCCTAACCCTAACCCTAACCCTAACCCTAACCCTAACCCTAACCCTAACCCTAACCCTAACCCTAACCCTAACCCTAACCCTAACCCTAACCCTAACCCTAACCCTAACCCTAACCCTAACCCTAACCCTAACCCTAACCCTAACCCTAACCCTAACCCTAACCCTAACCCTAACCCTAACCCTAACCCTAACCCTAACCCTAACCCTAACCCTAACCCTAACCCTAACCCTAACCCTAACCCTAACCCTAACCCTAACCCTAACCCTAACCCTAACCCTAACCCTAACCCTAACCCTAACCCTAACCCTAACCCTAACCCTAACCCTAACCCTAACCCTAACCCTAACCCTAACCCTAACCCTAACCCTAACCCTAACCCTAACCCTAACCCTAACCCTAACCCTAACCCTAACCCTAACCCTAACCCTAACCCTAACCCTAACCCTAACCCTAACCCTAACCCTAACCCCTAACCCTAACCCTAACCCTAACCCTAACCCTAACCCTAACCCTAACCCTAACCCTAACCCTAACCCTAACCCTAACCCTAACCCTAACCCTAACCCTAACCCTAACCCTAACCCTAACCCTAACCCTAACCCTAACCCTAACCCTAACCCTAACCCTAACCCTAACCCTAACCCTAACCCTAACCCTAACCCTAACCCTAACCCTAACCCTAACCCTAACCCTAACCCTAACCCTAACCCTAACCCTAACCCTAACCCTAACCCTAACCCTAACCCTAACCCTAACCCTAACCCTAACCCTAACCCTAACCCTAACCCTAACCCTAACCCTAACCCTAACCCTAACCCTAACCCTAACCCTAACCCTAACCCTAACCCTAACCCTAACCCTAACCCTAACCCTAACCTAACCCTAACCCTAACCCTAACCCTAACCCTAACCCTAACCCTAACCCTAACCCTAACCCTAACCCTAACCCTAACCCTAACCCTAACCCTAACCCTAACCCTAACCCTAACCCTAACCCTAACCCTAACCCTAACCCTAACCCTAACCCTAACCCTAACCCTAACCCTAACCCTAACCCTAACCCTAACCCTAACCCTAACCCTAACCCTAACCCTAACCCTAACCCTAACCCTAACCCTAACCCTAACCCTAACCCTAACCCTAACCCTAACCCTAACCCTAACCCTAACCCTAACCCTAACCCTAACCCTAACCCTAACCCTAACCCTAACCCTAACCCTAACCCTAACCCTAACCCTAACCCTAACCCTAACCCTAACCCTAACCCTAACCCTAACCCTAACCCTAACCCTAACCCTAACCCTAACCCTAACCCTAACCCTAACCCTAACCCTAACCCTAACCCTAACCCTAACCCTAACCCTAACCCTAACCCTAACCCTAACCCTAACCCTAACCCTAACCCTAACCCTAACCCTAACCCTAACCCTAACCCTAACCCTAACCCTAACCCTAACCCTAACCCTAACCCTAACCCTAACCCTAACCCTAACCCTAACCCTAACCCTAACCCTAACCCTAACCCTAACCCTAACCCTAACCCTAACCCTAACCCTAACCTAACCCTAACCCTAACCCTAACCCTAACCCTAACCCTAACCCTAACCCTAACCCTAACCCTAACCCTAACCCTAACCCTAACCCTAACCCTAACCCTAACCCTAACCCTAACCCTAACCCTAACCCTAACCCTAACCCTAACCCTAACCCTAACCCTAACCCTAACCCTAACCCTAACCCTAACCCTAACCCTAACCCTAACCCTAACCCTAACCCTAACCCTAACCCTAACCCTAACCCTAACCCTAACCCTAACCCTAACCCTAACCCTAACCCTAACCCTAACCCTAACCCTAACCTAACCCTAACCCTAACCCTAACCCTAACCCTAACCCTAACCCTAACCCTAACCCTAACCCTAACCCTAACCCTAACCCTAACCCTAACCCTAACCCTAACCCTAACCCTAACCCTAACCCTAACCCTAACCCTAACCCTAACCCTAACCCTAACCCTAACCCTAACCCTAACCCTAACCCTAACCCTAACCCTAACCCTAACCCTAACCCTAACCCTAACCCTAACCCTAACCCTAACCCTAACCCTAACCCTAACCCTAACCCTAACCCTAACCCTAACCCTAACCCTAACCCTAACCCTAACCCTAACCCTAACCCTAACCCTAACCCTAACCCTAACCCTAACCCTAACCCTAACCCTAACCCTAACCCTAACCCTAACCCTAACCCTAACCCTAACCCTAACCCTAACCCTAACCCTAACCCTAACCCTAACCCTAACCCTAACCCTAACCCTAACCCTAACCCTAACCCTAACCCTAACCCTAACCCTAACCCTAACCCTAACCCTAACCCTAACCCTAACCCTAACCCTAACCCTAACCCTAACCCTAACCCTAACCCTAACCCTAACCCTAACCCTAACCCTAACCCTAACCCTAACCCTAACCCTAACCCTAACCCTAACCCTAACCCTAACCCTAACCCTAACCCTAACCCTAACCCTAACCCTAACCCTAACCCTAACCCTAACCCTAACCCTAACCCTAACCCTAACCCTAACCCTAACCCTAACCCTAACCCTAACCCTAACCCTAACCCTAACCCTAACCCTAACCCTAACCCTAACCCTAACCCTAACCCTAACCCTAACCCTAACCCTAACCCTAACCCTAACCCTAACCCTAACCCTAACCCTAACCCTAACCCTAACCCTAACCCTAACCCTAACCCTAACCCTAACCCTAACCCTAACCCTAACCCTAACCCTAACCCTAACCCTAACCCTAACCCTAACCCTAACCCTAACCCTAACCCTAACCCTAACCCTAACCCTAACCCTAACCCTAACCCTAACCCTAACCCTAACCCTAACCCTAACCCTAACCCTAACCCTAACCCTAACCCTAACCCTAACCCTAACCCTAACCCTAACCCTAACCCTAACCCTAACCCTAACCCTAACCCTAACCCTAACCCTAACCCTAACCCTAACCCTAACCCTAACCCTAACCCTAACCCTAACCCTAACCCTAACCCTAACCCTAACCCTAACCCTAACCCTAACCCTAACCCTAACCCTAACCCTAACCCTAACCCTAACCCTAACCCTAACCCTAACCCTAACCCTAACCCTAACCCTAACCCTAACCCTAACCCTAACCCTAACCCTAACCCTAACCCTAACCCTAACCCTAACCCTAACCCTAACCCTAACCCTAACCCTAACCCTAACCCTAACCCTAACCCTAACCCTAACCCTAACCCTAACCCTAACCCTAACCCTAACCCTAACCCTAACCCTAACCCTAACCCTAACCCTAACCCTAACCCTAACCCTAACCCTAACCCTAACCCTAACCCTAACCCTAACCCTAACCCTAACCCTAACCCTAACCCTAACCCTAACCCTAACCCTAACCCTAACCCTAACCCTAACCCTAACCCTAACCCTAACCCTAACCCTAACCCTAACCCTAACCCTAACCCTAACCCTAACCCTAACCCTAACCCTAACCCTAACCCTAACCCTAACCCTAACCCTAACCCTAACCCTAACCCTAACCCTAACCCTAACCCTAACCCTAACCCTAACCCTAACCCTAACCCTAACCCTAACCCTAACCCTAACCCTAACCCTAACCCTAACCCTAACCCTAACCCTAACCCTAACCCTAACCCTAACCCTAACCCTAACCCTAACCCTAACCCTAACCCTAACCTAACCCTAACCCTAACCCTAACCCTAACCCTAACCCTAACCCTAACCCTAACCCTAACCCTAACCCTAACCCTAACCCTAACCCTAACCCTAACCCTAACCCTAACCCTAACCCTAACCCTAACCCTAACCCTAACCCTAACCCTAACCCTAACCCTAACCCTAACCCTAACCCTAACCCTAACCCTAACCCTAACCCTAACCCTAACCCTAACCCTAACCCTAACCCTAACCCTAACCCTAACCCTAACCCTAACCCTAACCCTAACCCTAACCCTAACCCTAACCCTAACCCTAACCCTAACCCTAACCCTAACCCTAACCCTAACCCTAACCCTAACCCTAACCCTAACCCTAACCCTAACCCTAACCCTAACCCTAACCCTAACCCTAACCCTAACCCTAACCCTAACCCTAACCCTAACCCTAACCCTAACCCTAACCCTAACCCTAACCCTAACCCTAACCCTAACCCTAACCCTAACCCTAACCCTAACCCTAACCCTAACCCTAACCCTAACCCTAACCCTAACCCTAACCCTAACCCTAACCCTAACCCTAACCTAACCCTAACCCTAACCTAACCCTAACCCTAACCCTAACCCTAACCCTAACCCTAACCCTAACCCTAACCCTAACCCTAACCTAACCCTAACCCTAACCCTAACCCTAACCCTAACCCTAACCCTAACCCTAACCCTAACCCTAACCCTAACCCTAACCCTAACCCTAACCCTAACCCTAACCCTAACCCTAACCCTAACCCTAACCCTAACCCTAACCCTAACCCTAACCCTAACCCTAACCCTAACCCTAACCCTAACCCTAACCCTAACCCTAACCCTAACCCTAACCCTAACCCTAACCCTAACCCTAACCCTAACCCTAACCCTAACCCTAACCCTAACCCTAACCCTAACCCTAACCCTAACCCTAACCCTAACCCTAACCCTAACCCTAACCCTAACCCTAACCCTAACCCTAACCCTAACCCTAACCCTAACCCTAACCCTAACCCTAACCCTAACCCTAACCCTAACCCTAACCCTAACCCTAACCCTAACCCTAACCCTAACCCTAACCCTAACCCTAACCCTAACCCTAACCCTAACCCTAACCCTAACCCTAACCCTAACCCTAACCCTAACCCTAACCCTAACCCTAACCCTAACCCTAACCCTAACCCTAACCCTAACCCTAACCCTAACCCTAACCCTAACCCTAACCCTAACCCTAACCCTAACCCTAACCCTAACCCTAACCCTAACCCTAACCCTAACCCTAACCCTAACCCTAACCCTAACCCTAACCCTAACCCTAACCCTAACCCTAACCCTAACCCTAACCCTAACCCTAACCCTAACCCTAACCCTAACCCTAACCCTAACCCTAACCCTAACCCTAACCCTAACCCTAACCCTAACCCTAACCCTAACCCTAACCCTAACCCTAACCCTAACCCTAACCCTAACCCTAACCCTAACCCTAACCCTAACCCTAACCCTAACCCTAACCCTAACCCTAACCCTAACCCTAACCCTAACCCTAACCCTAACCCTAACCCTAACCCTAACCCTAACCCTAACCCTAACCCTAACCCTAACCCTAACCCTAACCCTAACCCTAACCCTAACCCTAACCCTAACCCTAACCCTAACCCTAACCCTAACCCTAACCCTAACCCTAACCCTAACCCTAACCCTAACCCTAACCCTAACCCTAACCCTAACCCTAACCCTAACCCTAACCCTAACCCTAACCCTAACCCTAACCCTAACCCTAACCCTAACCCTAACCCTAACCCTAACCCTAACCCTAACCCTAACCCTAACCCTAACCCTAACCCTAACCCTAACCCTAACCCTAACCCTAACCCTAACCCTAACCCTAACCCTAACCCTAACCCTAACCCTAACCCTAACCCTAACCCTAACCCTAACCCTAACCCTAACCCTAACCCTAACCCTAACCCTAACCCTAACCCTAACCCTAACCCTAACCCTAACCCTAACCCTAACCCTAACCCTAACCCTAACCCTACCCTAACCCTAACCCTAACCCTAACCCTAACCCTAACCCTAACCCTAACCCTAACCCTAACCCTAACCCTAACCCTAACCCTAACCCTAACCCTAACCCTAACCCTAACCCTAACCCTAACCCTAACCCTAACCCTAACCCTAACCCTAACCCTAACCCTAACCCTAACCCTAACCCTAACCCTAACCCTAACCCTAACCCTAACCCTAACCCTAACCCTAACCCTAACCCTAACCCTAACCCTAACCCTAACCCTAACCCTAACCCTAACCCTAACCCTAACCCTAACCCTAACCCTAACCCTAACCCTAACCCTAACCCTAACCCTAACCCTAACCCTAACCCTAACCCTAACCCTAACCCTAACCCTAACCCTAACCCTAACCCTAACCCTAACCCTAACCCTAACCCTAACCCTAACCCTAACCCTAACCCTAACCCTAACCCTAACCCTAACCCTAACCCTAACCCTAACCCTAACCCTAACCCTAACCCTAACCCTAACCCTAACCCTAACCCTAACCCTAACCCTAACCCTAACCCTAACCCTAACCCTAACCCTAACCCTAACCCTAACCCTAACCCTAACCCTAACCCTAACCCTAACCCTAACCCTAACCCTAACCCTAACCCTAACCCTAACCCTAACCCTAACCCTAACCCTAACCCTAACCCTAACCCTAACCCTAACCCTAACCCTAACCCTAACCCTAACCCTAACCCTAACCCTAACCCTAACCCTAACCCTAACCCTAACCCTAACCCTAACCCTAACCCTAACCCTAACCCTAACCCTAACCCTAACCCTAACCCTAACCCTAACCCTAACCCTAACCCTAACCCTAACCCTAACCCTAACCCTAACCCTAACCCTAACCCTAACCCTAACCCTAACCCTAACCCTAACCCTAACCCTAACCCTAACCCTAACCCTAACCCTAACCCTAACCCTAACCCTAACCCTAACCCTAACCCTAACCCTAACCCTAACCCTAACCCTAACCCTAACCCTAACCCTAACCCTAACCCTAACCCTAACCCTAACCCTAACCCTAACCCTAACCCTAACCCTAACCCTAACCCTAACCCTAACCCTAACCCTAACCCTAACCCTAACCCTAACCCTAACCCTAACCCTAACCCTAACCCTAACCCTAACCCTAACCCTAACCCTAACCCTAACCCTAACCCTAACCCTAACCCTAACCCTAACCCTAACCCTAACCCTAACCCTAACCCTAACCCTAACCCTAACCCTAACCCTAACCCTAACCCTAACCCTAACCCTAACCCTAACCCTAACCCTAACCCTAACCCTAACCCTAACCCTAACCCTAACCCTAACCCTAACCCTAACCCTAACCCTAACCCTAACCCTAACCCTAACCCTAACCCTAACCCTAACCCTAACCCTAACCCTAACCCTAACCCTAACCCTAACCCTAACCCTAACCCTAACCCTAACCCTAACCCTAACCCTAACCCTAACCCTAACCCTAACCCTAACCCTAACCCTAACCCTAACCCTAACCCTAACCCTAACCCTAACCCTAACCCTAACCCTAACCCTAACCCTAACCCTAACCCTAACCCTAACCCTAACCCTAACCCTAACCCTAACCCTAACCCTAACCCTAACCCCAACCCCAACCCCAACCCCAACCCCAACCCCAACCCCAACCCCAACCCCAACCCCAACCCCAACCCCAACCCCAACCCCAACCCCAACCCCAACCCCAACCCCAACCCCAACCCCAACCCCAACCCCAACCCCAACCCCAACCCCAACCCCAACCCCA
>NC_073234.2:154100000-154215000 GCF_029281585.2 Gorilla gorilla gorilla | reverse complement strand
CATGAACATGGAAATATCAGCCCCTCTATCTGTATGAACATGGAAATATCTACACTGCTATCTCTATGAACATGGAAATATCTACACCGCTATCTCTTTGAACATGGAAATATCTAAACCGCTACCTGGATGAACATGGAAATATCTACACAGCTATCTGCATATACTTGGAAATATCTACACAGATATCTCTTTACACATGGAAATAACTACACTGCTATGTTTATGAACATGGAAATATCTTCACCGCCATCTGTATGAACATGGAAATATCTGCACCGCCATCTGTATGAACATATAAATAACTACACGGCCATCTGTATTAAGATGGAGATATCTACTCCGCTATCTGTATGAACATGGAAATATCTACACCGCTACCTGTATAAACATGGAAATATCTACACCGCTACCTGTATAAACATGGAAATATCAGCACCGCTATCTATATGAACATGGAAATATCAGCCCCTCTATCTATATGAGCACGGAAATATCTACACTGCTATCTGTATGAACATGGAAATATCTACACCGCTATCCGTATGAACATGGAAATATCTTCACCTCCATCTGTATGAACATGGATATATCTACACAGCCATCTGGATGAACGTGGAAATATCTACACCGCTATCTGCATGAACATGGTAATATCTACACCGCTATCTGTGTAAACATGCATACATCTTCACCGCAATCTGTATAAGCATGGAAATATCTACACCGCTATCTGTATGAGCATGGATATAACTACACCGCCATCTGTTTCAACATGGAAATATATAAACCGCTATCAGCATGAAAATGGAAATATCTACACAGCTATCTGCATACACATGGAAATATCTACACAGCTATCTCTTTACGCATGGAAATAACTACACCGCTATCTGAATGAACATGGAAATATCTACACCACCATCTGTATGAACATGGAAATATCTGCAACACCATCTGTATTGACATATAAATATCTACACCACCATCTGTATTAAGATGGAGATATCTACACCGCTATCTGTATAAACATGGAAATATCTACACCGCTATCAGTATAAACATGGAAATATCCACACTGCTATCTCTATAAACATGGAAATATCTACACCGCTACCTGTATAAACATGGAAATTTCTACACCGCTATCGGTAAGAACATGGAAATAGCTACACCGCTATCTGTATGAACATGGAAATATCTACACCACTACCTGTATGAACATGGAAATATCTACACCTCTCTCTCTATGAACATGGATATATCTACACAGCCATCTGGATGAACATGGAAATATCTACACCGCTATCTCTTTGAACATGGAAATATCTACACCGATATCTGCATGAAAATGGAAATATCTACAGAGCTATCTGCATATACATGGAAATATCTACACAGCTATCTCTTTAAACATGGAAATAACTACACCGCTCTCTGTATGAACATGGAAATATGTACACCGCCATCTGTATGAACATGGAAATATCTGCACCGCCATCTGTATGAACATATAAATAACTACACGGCCATCTGTATTAAGATGGAGATATCTACACCGCTATCTGTATGAACATGGAAATATCTACACCGCTATCTGTATGAACATGGAAAAATCTACACCGCTACCTGTATAAACATGGAAATATCTACACCGCTACCTGTATAAACATGGAAATATCAGCACCGCTATCTGTATGAACATGGAAATATCAGCCCCTCTATCTGTATGAGCATGGAAATAACTACACTGCTATCTGTATGAATATGGAAATATCTACACCGCTATCCATATGAACATGGAAATATCTTCACCGCCATCTGTATGAACATGGATATGTCTACACAGCCATCTGGATGAACATGGAAATATCTACACCACGATCTGTATGAACATGGAAATATCTACACCGCTATCTGTGTAAACATGCATACACCTTCACCGCTATCTGTATAAACTTGGAAATATCTACACCGCTATCTGTATGAACATGGAAATATCTGAACCGCTATCTGCATGAAAATAGAAATATCTACACAGCTATCTGCATATACATGGAAATATCTACACAGCTATCTCTTTAAACATGGAAATAACTACACCGCTATCTTTTTGAACATGGAAATATCTACACCGCTATCTGTGTAAACATGCATACATCTTCACCGCTATCTGTATAAACATGGAAATATCTACACTGCTATCTGCATGAACATGGAAATATCTACACCGCTATCTGTTTGAACATGGAAATATCTACACCGCTATCTGCATGAAAATGGAAATATCTACACAGCGATCTGCATGTACATGGAAATATCTACAAAGCTATCTCTTTACACATGGAAATAACTACAGCGCTATCTCTATAAACATGGAAATATCTACACCGCCATCTGTATGAACATGGAAATATCTGCACCGCCATCTGTATGAACATATAAATATCTACACCGCCATCAATATTAAGATGGAGATATCTACACCGCTATCTGTATAAACTTGGAAATATCTACACCGCTATCTGTATAAACATGGAAATATCTACACCGCTACCTGTATAAACATTTAAATATCAGCACCGCTATCTGTATGAACATGGAAATATCTAAACCGCTATCTCTATTAACATGGAAATTTCTACACCGCTATCGGTAAGAACATGGAAATAGCTACACCGCTATCTGTATGAACATGGAAATATCTACACCACTACCTGTATGAACATGGAAATATCTACACCTCTATCTCTATGAACATGGATATATCTACACAGCCATCTGGATGAACATGGAAATATCTACACCGCTATCTCTTTGAACATGGAAATATCTACACCGATATCTGCATGAAAATGGAAATATCTACAGAGCTATCTGCATATACATGGAAATATCTAAACAGCTATCTCTTTACACATGGAAATAACTACACCGCTATCTGTATGAACATGTAAATATCCACACTGCCATCTGTATAAACATGGAAATATGTACATCGCTATCTGTATATACATGGAAATACCTACACCGCTATCCATATAAACATGGAAATATCTACACCGTTATCTGTATAATCATGGGAATAACTACACCGCTATCTCTATAAACATGGGAATCTCTACATCGCTATCTCTGTAAACATGCTAATATCTATACTGCTGTGTGTAAAACAGGGAAATATCTACACCGCCATCTGTATGAACGTGGAAATATCTACACCACCATCTGTATAAACATGGAAGTATCTACATACCTATATCTATAAACATGGAAATATCTACACCGCCATCTCAGTAAGCATGGAAATACCTACACCGCTATCTGTATAAAGATGGAAATATCTACCCTGCTATCTGAATAAACATGGAAATAGCTAAAACCCCATTTCTATAAACATGGAAATATCTACACCGCTATCTGTATAAACATGGAAATATCTACAGCGCAATCTGTATATACATGGAAATATCTACAGCGCAATCTCTACATACATGGAAATATCTACACCGCAATCCGTATAAACATGGAAATATCTACACCGTTATCTGTATAAACATGAAAATAACTAGACCGCTATCTCTATAAACATGGAAATATCTACACCGCTATCTGTATAAACATGGAAATATCCACACTGCTATATGTAAAACAGGGAAGTATCTGCAGTGCTATCTCTATAAACATGGAAATATCTACACCACTGTCAGAATAAACATGGAAATACCTACACCGCTATCTGTATAAACATGGAAATATCTACAACGCTATCTCTATAAGCATGGAAATATCTACACCGATATCTCTATAAACATGGAAATATCTACACCGCTATCTCTACAAACATGGAAATATCTACACCGCAATCTGTATGAACATGGAAATATCTACAGTGCCATCTCTATAGACATGGAAATATCTACACCACCATCAGTATGAACATGAAAATATCTAAACCGACATCTGTATGAACATGGAAATATCTACAATGTTATCTGTAAATTCATGGAAATATCTACACCGCCATCTGTATGACCATGGATATATCTACACCGCTATCAGTTTGAACATGGTGATATCTACACCACTATCTGTATAAACATGGAAATATCTACAACGCTATCTGTATATACATGGAAATATCTACACCGCAATCAGTACGAACATGGAAATATCTTCACCGTTATTAGAATAAACATGGAAATAGCTACACCGCTATATCTATAAACATGGAAATATGTGCACCGCTATCTGTATAAACATGGAAATAACTAAACTGTTAAATGTAAAACAGGGAAATATCTACACCACTATCTCTATAAACATGGAAAAATCTACACCGCTATCTCTATAAACATGGAAATAACTACAGGGCCGTCTGTATAAACATGGAAATATCTACACCGCCATCTGTATAAAAATGGAAATATCTACAACGCTATCTGTATGAACATGGAAATATCTACATCGCTGTCTGTATCAACATGGAAATATCTACACCGCCATCTAAATAAACGTGGAAATATCTACACCGCCATCTGTATAAAGTTGGAAATATGTACACTGCCATCTGTATAAACTTGGAAATATCTGCACCGCCATCTCTATAAACATGGAAATATGTACACTACCATCTGTATAAACATGGAAATATCTACACCGCCATCTCTATAAACACGGAAATATACACAGAGCCATTTGTATAAACATGGAAATATCTACACTGCCATCTCTATAAAGGTGGAAATATCTACACCGCTATATGTATGAACATGGAAATATCTACACCGCTACCTGTATGAACATGGAAATAGCTACACCGCTATCTGCATTAACATGGAAATATGTTCACCGCTATCTCTATGAACATGGAAATATCTACACAGCTATCTGTATAAACATGGAAATATCTACACTACTGTCTCTGTAAAGAAGGAAATATCTACACTGCCATCTGTATAAACATGGAAATATCTACACCGCTATCTGTATAAAGATGGAAATATATACACCGCTATCTGAATAAACATACAAATATCTACACCGCCATTGCTATAAACATGGAAGTAACTACACCGCCATCTGTATGAAGATGGAAATATCTACACCACCATCTGTATGAACATGGGAATATCTGCACCGTCATCTGTTTGAACAAGGAAATATCTACAACGCCATCTGTATTAAGATGGAAATATCTACATTGCCATCTGTATAAACATGGAAATATCTACACCGCTATCCGTAGAAACTTGGAAATATCTACATCGCTACCTGTATAAACATGGAAATATCTACACAGCTATCTGTATAAACATGGAAACATCTCCACCGCTATCTGTATAAACATGGAAACATCTCCACCGCTATCTGTATAAACATGGAAATATCTACGCCGCTATCTGTATAAGCAAGGAAATATATGCACCACTATCTGTATAAACATGGAAATATCTACACCGCTATCTGTATAAACATGGAAATGTCCAAACAGTTATCTGTGTAAACATGAAAATATATTCAGCGCTAACAGTAGAAACATGGAAATAACCACACCGCTGTCTCTATAAACCTGTAAATATCTGCAACGCTATCTGTGTAAACATGGAAAGGTCTACACCGCTACCTGTGTAAACATGGAAATATCTACACCGCTTTCTGTGTAAACATGGAAATATCTACACTGCAATCTCTATAAACATGGAAATATCTACACCGTCATCTGTATAAACATGGAAATATCTACACCGCCATCTCTATAAACATGGAAATATCTGCACCGCCATCTGTATGAACATAGAAATATCTACACCGCCATCGCTATAAAGGTGGAAATATCTATACTGCTATCAGTATGAACATGGAAATATCTACACCGCTATCTGTATAAACATGTAAATATCTACACCACTATTTGTATCAACATGGATATATCTACACCGCTCTCTCTGTAACCTTGGAAATATCTACACCGCAATTTGTATCAACATGGAAATATCTACACCGCTATCTCTGTAAAGATGGAAATATCTAAACTGCCCTCTTCATAAACATGGAAATATCCACACCACCATCTCTATAAACATGGAAATATCTGCACCATCATCTGTATGAACATGGAGATATGTACACCGCTATCTGTATAAACATGTAAATATCTACACCGCTATTTGTATCAACATGGAAATATCTACACCGCTCTCTCTGTAAACTTGGAAATATCTACACCGCTATTTGTATCAACATGGAAATATCTACACAGCTATCTCTGTAAAGACGGAAATATCTAAATCGCCCTCTGCATAAACATGGAAATATCCACACCACCATCTCTATAAACATGGAAATATCTGCACCACCATCTGTATGAACATGGAAATATATACACCGCCATCTGTATGAACATGGAAATATCTACACCGCTATCTGTATGAGCATGGAAATATTTACACCGCTATCTGAACATGGAAATAACTACACCGCTATCTGTATGAAGATAGAAATATCTACACCGCTATCTGTATGAACATGGAAATATCTACACCGCCATCTGTATATACATGGAAATATCTACACAGCTATCTCTATAAACATGAAAATAATTACACCGCTACCTCTATAAACATGGAAATATCTACACCGCCATCTGTATGAACATGGAAATAGCTACACCTCCATCTGTATGGACATGGAAATATCTACACCGCCATCTGTATTAAGATGGAAATATCTACACTGTTATCTGTATAAACATAGAATTATCTACACTGCTGTCTGTATAAACATGGACATATCTACACCGCTATCTGTATGAACATGGAAATATCTACGCTGCTATCTCTATAAACTAGGAAATATCTGCACTGCTATCTGCATAAACATGGAAATATCTACACCGCTACCTGTATAAACATGGAAATATCCACACAGCTATCTGTGTAAACATGGAAATATCTTCAGCGCTAACTGTATAAATATGGAAATAACTACACCGCTATCTCTATAAACATGTAAATGTCTACAACGCTATCTGTGTAAACATAGAAAGGTCTACACCTCTATCTGTGTAAACATGGAAATATATACACGGCTTTCTGTATAAACATGGAAATACCCACACCGCTATCTGTATAAACATGGAAATATCCACACAGCTATCTGTGTAAACATGGAAATATCTTCAGCGCTATCAGTATAAATATGGAAATAACTACACCGCTCTCTCTATAAACATGTAAATATCTACAACGCTATCTGTGTAAACATGGAAAGGTCTACACCGCTATCTGTGAAAACATGGAATTATATACACCACTTTCTGTATAAACATGAAAATACCTACACCGCCATCTCTATAAACATGGAAATATCTACACCGCCATCTGTATGAACATGGAAATATCTACACCGCCATCCATATGAACATGGAAATATCTACACCGCCACCCCTACGAACATGGAAATATCTACACCGCCATCACTATGAACATGGAAATATCAATACCGCCATCTGTACGAACATGGAAATATGTTCAACGCCATCTCTATGAACATGGAAATAGCTACACCGCCATCTCCATGAACATGGAAGTATCTACAACGCTAACTGTATGAACAAGGAAATATCTACACCACTCTCTCTATAAAGATGGAATTAGCTATGCCGCTATCTCTATAAACTTGGAAATATCTACACCTCTGTTTGTATCAACATGGAAATATCTACACCGCTATCTCTGGAAACATGGAAATATCTAAACCGCCCTCTGTATAAACATGGAAATATCCACACCACCATCTCTATAAACATGGAAATATGTTCACCGCCATCTGTATGAACATGGAAATATCTACACTGCCATCTGGATGAACATGGAAATATCTACACCGCCATCTCTATAAACATGGAAATATGTACACAGACATCTGTATGAACATGGAAATACCTATACCGCCATCTCTACAAGGGTGGAAATATCTGCACCGCTATCTGTATGGACATGGAAATATCTACATTGCTATCTGTATAAATAAGGAAGTGTCTGCACCACTCTCTCTATAAACATGGAAATAATAACACCGCTATCTCTATAAACATGGAAATATCTACACCGCAATCTGTATGAACATGGAAATATCTACACCGCCGTCAGTATGAACATGGAAATATCTACACCACAATCTGTATGAGCATGGAAATATCTACACCGCTATCTGTATGAACATGGAAATAACTACACCGCTATCTGTATGAATATGGAAAAATCTACACCGCTATCTGTATAAACTAGGAAATATCTGCACCGCTATCTGCATAAACATGGAAATATCTACACCGCTACTTGTATAAACATGGAAATATCCACACAGCTATCTGTGTAAACATGGAAATATCTTCAGCGCTATCAGTATAAATATGGAAATAACTACACTGCTATCTCTATAAACATGTAAATATCTACAACGCTATCTGTGTAAACATGGAAAGGTCTACACCGCTATCTGTGTAAACATGGAAATATATACACCGCTTTCTGTATAAACAGGGAAATATCTACACCGCCATGTCTATAAATATGTAAATATCTACAATGCTAACTGTGTAAACATGGAAAGGTCTACACCAGTATCTGTGTAAACATGGAAATATCTGCACCACTTTCTGTATAAACATGGAAATATCTGCACCGCCTTCTCTATGAACATGGAAATATGTACACTGCCATCTGTATAAACATGGAAATATCTACACCGCCATCTCTCTAAACATGGAAATATCTACACCGCCATCTGTATAAACATGGAAATATCTTCACCGCCATTTCTATAAAGGTAGAAATATCTACACCGCTATATGTATGAACATGGAAATATCTACACCGCTACATGTATGAACATGGAAATATCTACACCGCTATCTGTATTAACATGGAAATACCTACACCGCTATCTGTATGAACATGGAAATATCTACACAACTATCTGCATATACATGGAAATATCTACACCGCCTTCTCTATAAACATAGAAATATCTGCACCGCCATCAGTATAAACATGGAAATATCTGCACCGCCATCTGTAAAAACATGGAAATATCTATACCGCTATCAGTATAAACTTCGAAATATCTACAACGCTATCTCTATAAACATGGAAATAGATGTACCGCCATCTCTATAAAGATGGAAATATCTAAACCGCCATCTGTATGAACATGGAAATATCTACGCCGCTATCTGAATAAACAGGGAAATATCTACACCGCCATCGCTATAAACATGTAAATAACTACACCGCCATTTGTATGAAGATGGAAATATCTACACAGCCATCTGTATGAACATGGGAATAACTGCACCGCCATCTGTATGAACATATAAATATCTACACCGCCATCTGTATTAACATGGAGATATCTACACCGCTATCTGTATAAACATGGAAATATCTACACCGCTATCTGTATAAACATGGAAATATCTACACTGCTATCAGTATAAAAATGGAAATATCTACACTGCTACCTGTATAAACATGGAAATATCAGCACCGCTATCTGCATGAACATGGAAATATCACCCCCTCTATCTGTATGAACATGGAAATATCTACACCGCTATCTCTATGAACATGGAAATATCTACACCGCTATTTGTTTGAACATGGAAATATCTAAACCGCTATCTGGATGAACATGGAAATATCTACACAGCTATCTGCATATACATGGAAATATCTACACAGCTATCTCTTTACACATGGAAATAACTACACCGCTATCTTTATGAACATGGAAATATCTTCACCGCCATCTGTATGAACATGGAAATATCTGCACCGCCATCTGTATGAACATATAAATAACTACACGGCCATCTGTATTAAGATGGAGATATCTATTCCGCTATCTGTATGAACATGGAAATATCTACACCGCTACCTGTATAAACTTGGAAATATCAGCACCGCTATCTATATGAACATGAAAATATCTGCCCCTCTATCTGTATGAGCATGGAAATATCTACACTGCTATCTGTATGAACATGGAAATATCTACACCACTATCCGTATGAACATGGAAATATCTTCACCGCCATCTGTATGAACATGGATATATCTACACAGCCATCTGGATGAACGTGGAAATATCTACACCACTATCTGCATGAACATGGAAATATCTACACCGCTATCTGTGTAAACATGCATACATCTTCACCGCAATCTGTATAAGCATGGAAATATCTACACCGCTATCTGTATGAACATGGATATATCTACACCGCCATCTGTTAGAACATGGAAATATCTAAACCGCTATCAGCATGAAAATGGAAATATCTACAGAGCTATCTGCATATACATGGAAATATCTACACAGCTATCACTTTACACATGGAAATAACTACACCGCTATCTGTATGAACATGGAAATATCTACACCGCCATCTGTATGAACATGGAAATATCTGCACCGCCATCTGTATGGACATATAAATATCTACACAGCCATCTGTATTAAGATGGAGATATCTACACCGCTATCTGTATAAACATGGAAATATCTACACCGCTATCTGTATAAACATGGAAATATCTACACTGCTATCTCTATAAACATGGAAATATCTACACCGCTACCTGTATAAACATGGAAATATCAGCACCGCTATCTGCATGAACATGGAAATATCAGCCCCTCTATCTGTATGAACATGGAAATATCTACACCGCTATCTCTATGAACATGGAAATATCTACACCGCTATCTGTTTGAACATGGAAATATCTAAACCGCTATCTGGATGAACATGGAAATATCTACACAGCTATCTGCATATACATGGAAATATCTACACAGCTATCTCTTTACACATGGAAATATCTACACCGCTATCTTTATGAACATGGAAATATCTTCACCGCCATCTGTATGAACATGGATATATCTACACAGCCATCTGGATGAACATGGAAATATCTACACCGCTATCTGTATGAACAAGGAAATATCTACACCGCTATCTGTGTAAACATGCATACATCTTCACCGCTATCTGTATAAACATGGAAATATCTACACTGCTATCTGCATGAACATGGAAATATCTACACCGCTATCTGTTTGAACATGGAAATATCTACACCGCTATCTGCATGAAAATGGAAATATCTACACAGCGATCTGCATATACATGGAAATATCTACAAAGCTATCTCTTTACACATGGAAATAACTACAGCGCTATCTCTATAAACATGGAAATATCTACACCGCAATCTGTATGAACATGGAAATATCTGCACCGCCATCTGTATGAACATATAAATATCTACACTGCCATCTATATTAAGATGGAGATATCTACACCACTATCTGTATAAATATGGAAATATCTACACCGCTATCTGTATAAACATGGAAATATCTACACCGCTATCTGTACAAACATTTAAATATCAGCACCGATATCTGTATGAACATGGAAATATCTACACCGCTATCTCTATGAACATGGAAATTTCTACACCGCTATCGGTAAGAACATGGAAATAGCTACACCGCTATCTGTATGAACATGGAAATATCTACACCACTACCTGTATGAACATGGAAATATCTACACCTCTCTCTCTATGAACATGGATATATCTACACAGCCATCTGGATGAACAAGGAAATACCTACACCGCTATCTCTTTGAACATGGAAATATCTACACCGATATCTGCATGAAAATGGAAATATCTACAGAGCTATCTGCATATACAAGGAAATATCTACACAGCTATCTCTTTACACATGGAAATAACTACACCGCTATCTGTATGAACATGGAAATATCTACACCGCCATCTGTATGAACATGGAAATAACTGCACCGCCATCTGTATGAACATATAAATAACTACACGGCCATCTGTATTAAGATGGAGATATCTAAACCGCTATCTGTATGAACATGGAAATATCTACAACGCTATCTGTATGAACACGGAAATATCTACACCGCTACCTGTATAAACATGGAAATATCTACACCGCTACCTGTATAAACATGGAAATATCAGCACCGCTATCTGTATGAACATGGAAATATCAGCCCCTCTATCTGTATGAGCATTGAAATATCTACACTGCTATCTGTATGAACATGGAAATATCTACACCGCTATCCATATGAACATGGAAATATCTTCACCGCCATCTGTATGAACATGGATATATCTACACAGCCATCTGGATGAACATGGAAATATCTACACCGCTATCTGAATGAACATGGAAATATCTACACCGCTATCTGCATGAAAATAGAAATATCTTCACAGCTATCAGCATATACATGGAAATATCTACAAAGCTATCTCTTTACACATGGATATAACTACACCGCTATCTCTATAAACATGGAAATATCTACACCGCCATCTGTATGAACATGGAAATATCTGCACCGCCATCTGTAGGAACATATAAATATCTACACCGCCATCTATGTTAAGATGGAGATATCTACACCGCTACCTGTATAAACATTTAAATATCAGCACCGCTATCTGTATGAACATGGAAATATCTACACCGCTATCTCAATGAACATGGAAATTTCTACACCGCTATCGGTATGAACATGGAAATAGCTACACCGCTATCTGTAGGAACATGGAAATATCTACACCACTACCTGTATGAACATGGAAATATCTACACCTCTATCTCTATGAACATGGATATATCTACACAGGCATCTGGATGAACATGGAAATATCTACACCGCTATCTGTATGAACATGGAAATATCTACACCGCTATCTGTGTAAATATGCATACATCTTCACCGCAATCTGTATAAACATGGAAATATCTACACCGCTATCTGTATGAAGATGGAAATATCTACACCGCTATCTGTTTGAACATGGAAATATCTACACCGCTATCTGCATGAAAATGGAAATATCTACAGAGCAATCTACAAATACATGGAAATATCTACACAGCTATCTCTTTACACATGGAAATAACTAAACCGCTATCTGTATGAACATGGAAATACCTACACCGCCATCTGTATGAACATGGAAATATCTGCACCGCCATCTGTATGAACATATAAATAACTACACGGCCGTCTGTATTAAGATGGAGATATCTACTCCGCTAACTGTATGAACATGGAAATATCTACACCGCTATCTGTATGAACATGGAAATATCTACACCGCTACCTGTATAAACATGGAAATATCTACACTGCTACCTGTATAAACATGGAAATATCAGCACCGCTATCTATACGAACATGGAAATATCAGCCCCTCTATCTGTATGAGCATGGAAATATCTACACTGCTATCTGTATGAACATGGAAATATTTACACCGCTATCCGTATGAACATGGAAATATCTTCACCGCCATCTGAATGAACATGGATATATCTACACAGCCATCTGGATGAACATGGAAATATCTACACCGCTATCTGCATGAACATGGAAATATCTACACCGCTATCTGTGTAAACATGCATACATCTTCACCGCAATCTGTATAAGCATGGAAATATCTACACCGCTATCTGTATGAACATGGATATATCTACACCGCCATCTGTTTGAACATGGAAATATCTAAACCGCTATCAGCATGAAAATGGAAATATCTACACAGCTATCTGCATATACATGGATATATCTACACAGCTATCTCTTTACACATGGAAATAACTACACCGCTATCTGTATGAACATGGAAATATCTACACCGCCATCTGTATGACCATGGAAATATCTGCGCCGCCATCTGTATGGACATATAAATATCTACACCGCCATCTGTATTAAGATGGAGATATCTACACCGCTATCTGTATAAATATGGAAATATCTACACCGCTATCTGTATAAACATGGAAATATCTACACTGCTATCTGTATAAACATGGAAATATCTACACCGCTACCTGTATAAACATGGAAATATCAGCACCGCTATGTGCATGAACATGGAAATAGCCCCTCTATCTGTGTGAACATGGAAATATCTACACCGCTATCTCTATGAACATGGAAATATCTACACCGCTATCTGTTTGAACATGGAAATATCTAAACCGCTATCTGGATGAACATGGAAATATCTACACAGCTATCTGCATATACATGGAAATATCTACACAGCTATCTCTTTACACATGGAAATAACTACACCGCTATCTTTATGAACATGGAAATATTTTCACCGCCATCTGTATGAACATGGAAATATCTGAACCGCCATCTGTATGAACATATAAATAACTACACGGCCATCTGTATTAAGATGGAGATATCTACTCCGCTATCTGTATGAACATGGAAATATCTACACCGCTACCTGTATAAACATGGAAATATCACCACCGCTATCTATATGAACATGGAAATATCAGCCCCTCTATCTATATGAGCACGGAAATATCTACACTGCTATCTGTATGAACATGGAAATATCTACACCGCTATCCGTATGAACATGGAAATATCTTCACCGCCATCTGTATGAACATGGATATATCTACACAGCCATCTGGATGAACGTGGAAATATCTACACCGCTATCTGCATGAACATGGTAATATCTACACCGCTATCTGTGTAAACATGCATACATCTTCACCGCAATCTGTATAAGCATGGAAATATCTACACCGCTATCTGTATGAACATGGATATAACTACACCGCCATCTGTTTCAACATGGAAATATATAAACCGCTATCAGCATGAAAATGGAAATATCTACACAGCTATCTGCATACACATGGAAATATCTACACTGCTATCTCTTTACACATGGAAATAACTACACCGCTATCTGAATGAACATGGAAATATCTACACCACCATCTGTATGAACATGGAAATATCTGCAACGCCATCTGTATGGACATATAAATATCTACACCGCCATCAGTATTAAGATGGAGATATCTACACCGCTATCTGTATAAACATGGAAATATCTACACCGCTATCAGTATAAACATGGAAATATCCACACTGCTATCTCTATAAACATGGAAATATCTACACCGCTACCTGTATAAACATGGAAATTTCTACACCGCTATCGGTAAGAACATGGAAATAGCTACACCGCTATCTGTATGAACATGGAAATATCTACACCACTACCTGTATGAACATGGAAATATCTACACCACTCTCTCTATGAACATGGATATATCTACACAGCCATCTGGATGAACATGGAAATATCTACACCGCTATCTCTTTGAACATGGAAATATCTACACCGATATCTGCATGAAAATGGAAATATCTACAGAGCTATCTGCATATACATGGAAATATCTACACAGCTATCTCTTTACACATGGAAATAACTACACCGCTATCTGTATGAACATGGAAATATCTACACCGCCATCTGTATGAACATGGAAATATCTGCACCGCCATCTGTATGAACATATAAATAACTACACGGCCATCTGTATTAAGATGGAGATATCTACACCGCTATCTGTATGAACATGGAAATATCTACACCGCTATCTGTATGAACATGGAAATATCTTCACCGCTACCTGTATAAACATGGAAATATCTACACCGCTACCTGTATAAACATGGAAATATCAGCACCGCTATCTGAAGGAACATGGAAATATCAGCCCCTCTATCTGTATGAGCATGGAAATATCTACACTGCTATCTGTATGAACATGGAAATATCTACACCACTATCCATATGAACATGGAAATATCTTCACCGCCATCTGTATGAACATGGATATGTCTACACAGCCATTTGGATGAACATGGAAATATCTACACCGCTATCTGTATGAACATGGAAATATCTACACCGCTATCTGTGTAAACATGCATACATCTTCACCGCTATCTGTATAAACTTGGAAATATCTACACCGCTATCTGTATGAACATGGAAATATCTGAACCGCTATCTGCATGAAAATAGAAATATCTACACAGCTATCTGCATATACATGGAAATATCTACACAGCTATCTCTTTACACATGGAAATAACTACACCGCTATCTTTATGAACATGGAAATATCTTCACCGCCATCTGTATGAACATGGATATATCTACACAGCCATCTGGATGAACATGGAAATATCTACACCGCTATCTGTATGAACAAGGAAATATCTACACCGCTATCTGTGTAAACATGCATACATCTTCACCGCTATCTGTATAAACATGGAAATATCTACACTGCTATCTGCATGAACATGGAAATATCTACACCGCTATCTGTTTGAACATGGAAATATCTACTCCGCTATCTGCATGAAAATGGAAATATCTACACAGCGATCTGCATATACATGGAAATATCTACAAAGCTATCTCTTTACACATGGAAATAACTACAGCGCTATCTCTATAAACATGGAAATATCTACACCGCCATCTGTATGAACATGGAAATATCTGCACCTCCATCTGTATGAACATATAAATATCTACACCGCCATCAATATTAAGATGGAGATATCTACACCGCTATCTGTATAAACTTGGAAGTATCTACACCGCTATCTGTATAAACATGGAAATATCTACACCACTACCTGTATAAACATTTAAATATCAGCACCGCTATCTGTATGAACATGGAAATATCTACACCACTATCTCTATTAACATGGAAATTTCTACACCGCTATCGGTAAGAACATGGAAATAGCTACACCGCTATCTGTATGAACATGGAAATATCTACACCACTACCTGTATGAACATGGAAATATCTACACCTCTATCTCTATGAACATGGATATATCTACACAGCCATCTGGATGAACATGGAAATATCTACACCGCTATCTCTTTGAACATGGAAATATCTACACCGATATCTGCATGAAAATGGAAATATCTACAGAGCTATCTGCATATACATGGAAATATCTACACAGCTATCTCTTTACACATGGAAATAACTACACCGCTATCTGTATGAACATGGAAATATCTACACCGCCATCTGTATGAACATGGAAATATCTGCACCGCCATCTGTATGAACATATAAATAACTACACGGCCATCTGTATTAAGATGGAGATATCTACACCGCTATCTGCATGAACATGGAAATATCTACACCGCTATCTGTATGAACATGGAACTATCTACACCACTACCTGTATAAACATGGTAATGTCTACACCGCTACCTGTAAAAACATGGAAATATCAGCACCGCTATCTGTATGAACATGGAAATATCAGCCCCTCTATCTGTATGAGCTTGGAAATATCTACACTGCTATCTGTATGAACATGGAAATATCTACACTGCTATCCATATGAACATGGAAATATCTTCACCGCCATCTGTATGAACATGGATATATCTACACAGCCATCTGGATGAACATGGAAATATCTACACGGCTATCTGTATGAACATGGAAATAGGTACACCGCTGTCTGTATGAACATGGAAATATCTACACCACTATCTGTATGAACATGGAAATATCTACACCGCTATCTGTATGAACATGGAAATATCTACACTGCTATCTGTGTAAACATGCATACATCTTCACCGCTATCTGTATAAACTTGGAAATATCTACACCGCTATATGTATGAATATGGAAATATCTGAACCGCTATCTGCATGAAAATAGAAATATCTACACAGCTATCTGCATATACATGGAAATATCTACACAGCTATCTCTTTACACATGGAAATAACTACACCGCTATCTTTATGAACATGGAAATATCTTCACCGCCATCTGTATGAACATGGATATATCTACACAGCCATCTGGATGAACATGGAAATATCTACACCGCTATCTGTATGAACAAGGAAATATCTACACCGCTATCTGTGTAAACATGCATACATCTTCACCGCTATCTGTATAAACATGGAAATATCTACACTGCTATCTGCATGAACATGGAAATATCTACACCGCTATCTGTTTGAACATGGAAATATCTACTCCGCTATCTGCATGAAAATGGAAATATCTACACAGCGATCTGCATATACATGGAAATATCTACAAAGCTATCTCTTTACACATGGAAATAACTACAGCGCTATCTCTATAAACATGGAAATATCTACACCGCCATCTGTATGAACATGGAAATATCTGCACCGCCATCTGTATGAACATATAAATATCTACACCGCCATCAATATTAAGATGGAGATATCTACACCGCTATCTGTATAAACTTGGAAATATCTACACCGCTATCTGTATAAACATGGAAATATCTACACCACTACCTGTATAAACATTTAAATATCAGCACCGCTATCTGTATGAACATGGAAATATCTACACCACTATCTCTATTAACATGGAAATTTCCACACCGCTATCGGTAAGAACATGGAAATAGCTACACCGCTATCTGTATGAACAGGGAAATATCTACACCACTACCTGTATGAACATGGAAATATCTACACCTCTATCTCTATGAACATGGATATATCTACACAGCCATCTGGATGAACATGGAAATATCTACACCGCTATCTCTTTGAACATGGAAATATCTACACCGATATCTGCATGAAAATGGAAATATCTACAGAGCTATCTGCATATACATGGAAATATCTACACAGCTATCTCTTTACACATGGAAATAACTACACCGCTATCTGTATGAACATGGAAATATCTACACCGCCATCTGTATGAACATGGAAATATCTGAACCGCCATCTGTATGAACATATAAATAACTACACGGCCATCTGTATTAAGATGGAGATATCTACACCGCTATCTGCATGAACATGGAAATATCTACACCGCTATCTGTATGAACATGGAAATATCTACACCACTACCTGTATAAACATGGAAATGTCTACACCGCTACCTGTAAAAACATGGAAATATCAGCACCGCTATCTGTATGAACATGGAAATATCAGCCCCTCTATCTGTATGAGCTTGGAAATATCTACACTGCTATCTGTATGAACATGGAAATATCTACACTGCTATCCATATGAACATGGAAATATCTTCACCGCCATCTGTATGAACATGGATATATCTACACAGCCATCTGGATGAACATGGAAATATCTACACGGCTATCTGTATGAACATGGAAATAGGTACACCGCTGTCTGTATGAACATGGAAATATCTACACCACTATCTGTATGAACATGGAAATATCTACACCGCTATCTGTATGAACATGGAAATATCTTCACCGCCATCTGTATGAACATGGATATATCTACACAGCCATCTGGATGAACATGGAAATATCTACACCGCTATCTGTATGAACATGGAAATAGCCACACCGCTATCTGTATGAACATGGAAATATCTTCACCGCCATCGGTATGAACATGGATATATCTACACAGCCATCTGGATGAACATGGAAATATCTACACAGCTATCTGTATGAACATGGAAATATATACACCGCTATCTGTGTAAGCATGCATACATCTTCACCGCTATCTGCATAAACATGGAAATATCTACATCGCTATCTGTATGAACATGGAAATATCTACACCGCTATCTGTGTAAACATGCATACATCTTCACCGCTATCTGTATAAACATGGAAATATCTACACCGCTATCTGTAAGAACATCGAAATAGCTACACCGCTATCTGTATGAACATGGAAATACCAACACCGCTATCTGTATGAACATGGATATATCTACACAGCCATCTGGATGAACATGGATATATATACAAAGCCCTCTGGATGGACATGGAAATATCCACACCGCTATCTGTGTAAACATGCATACATCTTCACCGCTATCTGTATAAACATGGAAATATCTACACCGCTATCTTTATGAACATGGAAATATCTACACCGCTATCTGTTTGAAGATGGAAATATATACACCGCTATCTGCATGAAAATGCAAATATCTACACAGCTATCTGCATATACATGGAAATATGTACACAGCTGTCTCTTTACACATGGAAATAACTACACCGCTATCTCTATGAACATGGAAATATCTACACCGCCATCTGTATGAACATGGAAATATCTAAACCGCTATCAGCATGAAAATGGAAATATCTTCACAGCTATCTGCATATACATGGAAATATCTACACAGCTATCTCTTTACACATGGAAATAACTACACCGCTATCTGTATGAACATGGAAATATCTACACCGCCATCTGTATGAACATGGAAATATCTGCACCGCCATCTGTATGGACATATAAATATCTACACCGCCATCTGTATTAAGATGGAGATATCTACACCGCTATCTATATAAACATGGAAATATCTACACCGCTATCTGTATAAACATGGAAATATCTACACTGCTATCTGTATAAACATGGAAATATCTACACCGCTACCTGTATAAACATGGAAATATCAGCACCGCTATCTGCATGAACATGGAAATATCAGCCCCTCTATCTGTATGAACATGGAAATATCTACACTGCTATCTCTATGAACATGGAAATATCTACACCGCTATCTCTTTGAACATGGAAATATCTAAACCGCTACCTGGATGAACATGGAAATATCTACACAGCTATCTGCATATACTTGGAAATATCTACACAGATATCTCTTTACACATGGAAATAACTACACCGCTATGTTTATGAACATGGAAATATCTTCACCGCCATCTGTAAGAACATGGAAATATCTGCACCGCCATCTGTATGAACATATAAATAACTACACGGCCATCTGTATTAAGATGGAGATATCTACTCCGCTATCTGTATGAACATGGAAATATCTACACCGCTACCTGTATAAACATGGAAATATCTACACCGCTACCTGTATAAACATGGAAATATCAGCACCGCTATCTATATGAACATGGAAATATCAGCCCCTCTATCTATATGAGCACGGAAATATCTACACTGCTATCTGTATGAACATGGAAATATCTACACCGCTATCCGTATGAACATGGAAATATCTTCACCGCCATCTGTATGAACATGGATATATCTACACAGCCATCTGGATGAACGTGGAAATATCTACACCGCTATCTGCATGAACATGGTAATATCTACACCGCTATCTGTGTAAACATGCATACATCTTCACCGCAATCTGTATAAGCATGGAAATATCTACACCGCTATCTGTATGAGCATGGATATAACTACACCGCCATCTGTTTCAACATGGAAATATATAAACCGCTATCAGCATGAAAATGGAAATATCTACACAGCTATCTGCATACACATGGAAATATCTACACAGCTATCTCTTTACGCATGGAAATAACTACACCGCTATGTGAATGAACATGGAAATATCTACACCACCATCTGTATGAACATGGAAATATCTGCAACACCATCTGTATTGACATATAAATATCTACACCACCATCTGTATTAAGATGGAGATATCTATTCCGCTATCTGTATGAACATGGAAATATCTACACCGCTACCTGTATAAACATGGAAATATCTACACCGCTACCTGTATAAACTTGGAAATATCAGCACCGCTATCTATATGAACATGAAAATATCAGCCCCTCTATCTGTATGAGCATGGAAATATCTACACTGCTATCTGTATGAACATGGAAATATCTACACCACTATCCGTATGAACATGGAAATATCTTCACCGCCATCTGTATGAACATGGATATATCTACACAGCCATCTGGATGAACGTGGAAATATCTACACCACTATCTGCATGAACATGGAAATATCTACACCGCTATCTGTGTAAACATGCATACATCTTCACCGCAATCTGTATAAGCATGGAAATATCTACACCGCTATCTGTATGAACATGGATATATCTACACCGCCATCTGTTAGAACATGGAAATATCTAAACCGCTATCAGCATGAAAATGGAAATATCTACAGAGCTATCTGCATATACATGGAAATATCTACACAGCTATCACTTTACACATGGAAATAACTACACCGCTATCTGTATGAACATGGAAATATCTACACCGCCATCTGTATGAACATGGAAATATCTGCACCGCCATCTGTATGGACATATAAATATCTACACAGCCATCTGTATTAAGATGGAGATATCTACACCGCTATCTGTATAAACATGGAAATATCTACACCGCTATCTGTATAAACATGGAAATATCTACACTGCTATCTCTATAAACATGGAAATATCTACACCGCTACCTGTATAAACATGGAAATATCAGCACCGCTATCTGCATGAACATGGAAATATCAGCCCCTCTATCTGTATGAACATGGAAATATCTACACCGCTATCTCTATGAACATGGAAATATCTACACCGCTATCTGTTTGAACATGGAAATATCTAAACCGCTATCTGGATGAACATGGAAATATCTACACAGCTATCTGCATATACATGGAAATATCTACACAGCTATCTCTTTACACATGGAAATATCTACACCGCTATCTTTATGAACATGGAAATATCTTCACCGCCATCTGTATGAACATGGATATATCTACACAGCCATCTGGATGAACATGGAAATATCTACACCGCTATCTGTATGAACAAGGAAATATCTACACCGCTATCTGTGTAAACATGCATACATCTTCACCGCTATCTGTATAAACATGGAAATATCTACACTGCTATCTGCATGAACATGGAAATATCTACACCGCTATCTGTTTGAACATGGAAATATCTACACCGCTATCTGCATGAAAATGGAAATATCTACACAGCGATCTGCATATACATGGAAATATCTACAAAGATATCTCTTTACACATGGAAATAACTACAGCGCTATCTCTATAAACATGGAAATATCTACACCGCAATCTGTATGAACATGGAAATATCTGCACCGCCATCTGTATGAACATATAAATATCTACACTGCCATCTATATTAAGATGGAGATATCTACACCACTATCTGTATAAATATGGAAATATCTACACCGCTATCTGTATAAACATGGAAATATCTACACCGCTATCTGTACAAACATTTAAATATCAGCACCGCTATCTGTATGAACATGGAAATATCTACACCGCTATCTCTATGAAGATGGAAATTTCTACACCGCTATCGGTAAGAACATGGAAATAGCTACACCGCTATCTGTATGAACATGGAAATATCTACACCACTACCTGTATGAACATGGAAATATCTACACCTCTCTCTCTATGAACATGGATATATCTACACAGCCATCTGGATGAACATGGAAATACCTACACCGCTATCTCTTTGAACATGGAAATATCTACACCGATATCTGCATGAAAATGGAAATATCTACAGAGCTATCTGCATATACAAGGAAATATCTACACAGCTATCTCTTTACACATGGAAATAAGTACACCGCTATCTGTATGAACATGGAAATATCTACACCGCCATCTGTATGAACATGGAAATATCTGCACCGCCATCTGTATGAACATATAAATAACTACACGGCCATCTGTATTAAGATGGAGATATCTAAACCGCTATCTGTATGAACATGGAAATATCTACACCACTATCTGTATGAACACGGAAATATCTACACCGCTACCTGTATAAACATGGAAATATCTACACCGCTACCTGTATAAACATGGAAATATCAGCACCGCTATCTGTATGAACATGGAAATATCAGCCCCTCTATCTGTATGAGCATTGAAATATCTACACTGCTATCTGTATGAACATGGAAATATCTACACCGCTATCCATATGAACATGGAAATATCTTCACCGCCATCTGTATGAACATGGATATATCTACACAGCCATCTGGATGAACATGGAAATATCTACACCGCTATCTGTATGAACATGGAAATATCTACACCGCTATCTGCATGAAAATAGAAATATCTTCACAGCTATCTGCATATACATGGAAATATCTACAAAGCTATCTCTTTACACATGGAAATAACTACACCGCTATCTCTATAAACATGGAAATATCTACACCGCCATCTGTATGAACATGGAAATATCTGCACCGCCATCTGTAGGAACATATAAATATCTACACCGCCATCTATGTTAAGATGGAGATATCTACACCGCTACCTGTATAAACATTTAAATATCAGCACCGCTATCTGTATGAACATGGAAATATCTACACCGCTATCTCAATGAACATGGAAATTTCTACACCGCTATCGGTATGAACATGGAAATAGCTACACCGCTATCTGTATGAACATGGAAATATCTACACCACTACCTGTATGAACATGGAAATATCTACACCTCTATCTCTATGAACATGGATATATCTACACAGGCATCTGGATGAACATGGAAATATCTACACCGCTATCTGTATGAACATGGAAATATCTACACCGCTATCTGTGTAAATATGCATACATCTTCACCGCAATCTGTATAAACATGGAAATATCTACACCGCTATCTGTATGAAGATGGAAATATCTACACCGCTATCTGTTTGAACATGGAAATATCTACACCGCTATCTGCATGAAAATGGAAATATCTACAGAGCAATCTACAAATACATGGAAATATCTACACAGCTATCTCTTTACACATGGAAATAACTAAACCGCTATCTGTATGAACATGGAAATACCTACACCGCCATCTGTATGAACATGGAAATATCTGCACCGCCATCTGTATGAACATATAAATAACTACACGGCCATCTGTATTAAGATGGAGATATCTACTCCGCTATCTGTATGAACATGGAAATATCTACACCGCTATCTGTATGAACATGGAAATATCTACACCGCTACCTGTATAAACATGGAAATATCTACACTGCTACCTGTATAAACATGGAAATATCAGCACCGCTATCTATACGAACATGGAAATATCAGACCCTCTATCTGTATGAGCATGGAAATATCTACACTGCTATCTGTATGAACATGGAAATATCTACACCGCTATCCGTATGAACATGGAAATATCTTCACCGCCATCTGAATGAACATGGATATATCTACACAGCCATCTGGATGAACATGGAAATATCTACACCGCTATCTGCATGAACATGGAAATATCTACACCGCTATCTGTGTAAACATGCATACATCTTCACCGCAATCTGTATAAGCATGGAAATATCTACACCGCTATCTGTATGAACATGGATATATCTACACCGCCATCTGTTTGAACATGGAAATATCTAAACCGCTATCAGCATGAAAATGGATATATCTACACAGCTATCTCTTTACACATGGAAATAACTACACCGCTATCTGTATGAACATGGAAATATCTACACCGCCATCTGTATGACCATGGAAATATCTGCGCCGCCATCTGTATGGACATATAAATATCTACACCGCCATCTGTATTAAGATGGAGATATCTACACCGCTATCTGTATAAACATGGAAATATCTACACCGCTATCTGTATAAACATGGAAATATCTACACTGCTATCTGTATAAACATGGAAATATCTACACCGCTACCTGTATAAACATGGAAATATCAGCACCGCTATGTGCATGAACATGGAAATAGCCCCTCTATCTGTGTGAACATGGAAATATCTACACCGCTATCTCTATGAACATGGAAATATCTACACCTCTCTCTCTATGAACATGGATATATCTACACAGCCATCTGGATGAACATGGAAATACCTACACCGCTATCTCTTTGAACATGGAAATATCTACACCGATATCTGCATGAAAATGGAAATATCTACAGAGCTATCTGCATATACAAGGAAATATCTACACAGCTATCTCTTTACACATGGAAATAAGTACACCGCTATCTGTATGAACATGGAAATATCTACACCGCCATCTGTATGAACATGGAAATATCTGCACCGCCATCTGTATGAACATATAAATAACTACACGGCCATCTGTATTAAGATGGAGATATCTAAACCGCTATCTGTATGAACATGGAAATATCTACACCACTATCTGTATGAACACGGAAATATCTACACCGCTACCTGTATAAACATGGAAATATCTACACCGCTACCTGTATAAACATGGAAATATCAGCACCGCTATCTGTATGAACATGGAAATATCAGCCCCTCTATCTGTATGAGCATTGAAATATCTACACTGCTATCTGTATGAACATGGAAATATCTACACCGCTATCCATATGAACATGGAAATATCTTCACCGCCATCTGTATGAACATGGATATATCTACACAGCCATCTGGATGAACATGGAAATATCTACACCGCTATCTGTATGAACATGGAAATATCTACACCGCTATCTGCATGAAAATAGAAATATCTTCACAGCTATCTGCATATACATGGAAATATCTACAAAGCTATCTCTTTACACATGGAAATAACTACACCGCTATCTCTATAAACATGGAAATATCTACACCGCCATCTGTATGAACATGGAAATATCTGCACCGCCATCTGTAGGAACATATAAATATCTACACCGCCATCTATGTTAAGATGGAGATATCTACACCGCTACCTGTATAAACATTTAAATATCAGCACCGCTATCTGTATGAACATGGAAATATCTACACCGCTATCTCAATGAACATGGAAATTTCTACACCGCTATCGGTATGAACATGGAAATAGCTACACCGCTATCTGTATGAACATGGAAATATCTACACCACTACCTGTATGAACATGGAAATATCTACACCTCTATCTCTATGAACATGGATATATCTACACAGGCATCTGGATGAACATGGAAATATCTACACCGCTATCTGTATGAACATGGAAATATCTACACCGCTATCTGTGTAAATATGCATACATCTTCACCGCAATCTGTATAAACATGGAAATATCTACACCGCTATCTGTATGAAGATGGAAATATCTACACCGCTATCTGTTTGAACATGGAAATATCTACACCGCTATCTGCATGAAAATGGAAATATCTACAGAGCAATCTACAAATACATGGAAATATCTACACAGCTATCTCTTTACACATGGAAATAACTAAACCGCTATCTGTATGAACATGGAAATACCTACACCGCCATCTGTATGAACATGGAAATATCTGCACCGCCATCTGTATGAACATATAAATAACTACACGGCCATCTGTATTAAGATGGAGATATCTACTCCGCTATCTGTATGAACATGGAAATATCTACACCGCTATCTGTATGAACATGGAAATATCTACACCGCTACCTGTATAAACATGGAAATATCTACACTGCTACCTGTATAAACATGGAAATATCAGCACCGCTATCTATACGAACATGGAAATATCAGACCCTCTATCTGTATGAGCATGGAAATATCTACACTGCTATCTGTATGAACATGGAAATATCTACACCGCTATCCGTATGAACATGGAAATATCTTCACCGCCATCTGAATGAACATGGATATATCTACACAGCCATCTGGATGAACATGGAAATATCTACACCGCTATCTGCATGAACATGGAAATATCTACACCGCTATCTGTGTAAACATGCATACATCTTCACCGCAATCTGTATAAGCATGGAAATATCTACACCGCTATCTGTATGAACATGGATATATCTACACCGCCATCTGTTTGAACATGGAAATATCTAAACCGCTATCAGCATGAAAATGGATATATCTACACAGCTATCTCTTTACACATGGAAATAACTACACCGCTATCTGTATGAACATGGAAATATCTACACCGCCATCTGTATGACCATGGAAATATCTGCGCCGCCATCTGTATGGACATATAAATATCTACACCGCCATCTGTATTAAGATGGAGATATCTACACCGCTATCTGTATAAACATGGAAATATCTACACCGCTATCTGTATAAACATGGAAATATCTACACTGCTATCTGTATAAACATGGAAATATCTACACCGCTACCTGTATAAACATGGAAATATCAGCACCGCTATGTGCATGAACATGGAAATAGCCCCTCTATCTGTGTGAACATGGAAATATCTACACCGCTATCTCTATGAACATGGAAATATCTACACCGCTATCTGTTTGAACATGGAAATATCTAAACCGCTATCTGGATGAACATGGAAATATCTACACAGCTATCTGCATATACATGGAAATATCTACACAGCTATCTCTTTACACATGGAAATAACTACACCGCTATCTTTATGAACATGGAAATATCTTCACCGCCATCTGTATGAACATGGAAATATCTGATCCGCCATCTGTATGAACATATAAATAACTACACGGCCATCTGTATTAAGATGGAGATATCTACTCCGCTATCTGTATGAACATGGAAATATCTACACCGCTACCTGTATAAACATGGAAATATCTACACCGCTACCTGTATAAACATGGAAATATCACCACCGCTATCTATATGAACATGGAAATATCAGCCCCTCTATCTATATGAGCACGGAAATATCTACACTGCTATCTGTATGAACATGGAAATATCTACACCGCTATCCGTATGAACATGGAAATATCTTCACCGACATCTGTATGAACATGGATATATCTACACAGCCATCTGGATGAACGTGGAAATATCTACACCGCTATCTGCATGAACATGGTAATATCTACACCGCTATCTGTGTAAACATGCATACATCTTCACCGCAATCTGTATAAGCATGGAAATATCTACACTGCTATCTGTATGAACATGGATATAACTACACCGCCATCTGTTTCAACATGGAAATATATAAACCGCTATCAGCATGAAAATGGAAATATCTACACAGCTATCTGCATACACATGGAAATATCTACACTGATATCTCTTTACACATGGAAATAACTACACCGCTATCTGAATGAACATGGAAATATCTACACCACCATCTGTATGAACATGGAAATATCTGCAACGCCATCTGTATGGACATATAAATATCTACACCGCCATCAGTATTAAGATGGAGATATCTACACCGCTATCTGTATAAACATGGAAATATCTACACCGCTATCAGTATAAACATGGAAATATCCACACTGCTATCTCTATAAACATGGAAATATCTACACCGCTACCTGTATAAACATGGAAATTTCTACACCGCTATCGGTAAGAACATGGAAATAGCTACACCGCTATATGTATGAACATGGAAATATCTACACCACTACCTGTATGAACATGGAAATATCTACACCACTCTCTCTATGAACATGGATATATCTACACAGCCATCTGGATGAACATGGAAATATCTACTCCGCTATCTCTTTGAACATGGAAATATCTACACCGATATCTGCATGAAAATGGAAATATCTACAGAGCTATCTGCATATACATGGAAATATCTACACAGCTATCTCTTTACACATGGAAATAACTACACCGCTATCTGTATGAACATGGAAATATCTACACCGCCATCTGTATGAACATGGAAATATCTGCACCGCCATCTGTATGAACATATAAATAACTACACGGCCATCTGTATTAAGATGGAGATATCTACACCGCTATCTGTATGAACATGGAAATATCTACACCGCCACCTGTATAAACATGGAAATATCAGCACCGCTATCTATATAAACATGGAAATATCAGCCCCTCTATCTATATGAGCACGGAAATATCTACACTGCTATCTGTATGAACATGGAAATATCTACACCGCTATCCGTATGAACATGGAAATATCTTCACCGCCATCTGTATGAACATGGATATATCTACACAGCCATCTGGATGAACGTGGAAATATCTACACCGCTATCTGCATGAACATGGTAATATCTACACCGCTATCTGTGTAAACATGCATACATCTTCACCGCAATCTGTATAAGCATGGAAATATCTACACCGCTATCTGTATGAGCATGGATATAACTACACCGCCATCTGTTTCAACATGGAAATATATAAACCGCTATCAGCATGAAAATGGAAATATCTACACAGCTATCTGCATACACATGGAAATATCTACACAGCTATCTCTTTACGCATGGAAATAACTACACCGCTATCTGAATGAACATGGAAATATCTACACCACCATCTGTATGAACATGGAAATATCTGCAACACCATCTGTATTGACATATAAATATCTACACCACCATCTGTATTAAGATGGAGATATCTATTCCGCTATCTGTATGAACATGGAAATATCTATACCGCTACCTGTATAAACATGGAAATATCTACACCGCTACCTGTATAAACTTGGAAATATCAGCAGCGCAATCTATATGAACATGAAAATATCAGCCCCTCAATCTGTATGAGCATGGAAATATCTACACTGCTATCTGTATGAACATGGAAATATCTACACCACTATCCGTATGAACATGGAAATATCTTCACCGCCATCTGTATGAACATGGATATATCTACACAGCCATCTGGATGAACGTGGAAATATCTACACCACTATCTGCATGAACATGGAAATATCTACACCGCTATCTGTGTAAACATGCATACATCTTCACCGCAATCTGTATAAGCATGGAAATATCTACACCGCTATCTGTATGAACATGGATATATCTACACCGCCATCTGTTAGAACATGGAAATATCTAAACCGCTATCAGCATGAAAATGGAAATATCTACAGAGCTATCTGCATATACATGGAAATATCTACACAGCTATCACTTTACACATGGAAATAACTACACCGCTATCTGTATGAACATGGAAATATCTACACCGCCATCTGTATGAACATGGAAATATCTGCACCGCCATCTGTATGGACATATAAATATCTACACAGCCATCTGTATTAAGATGGAGATATCTACACCGCTATCTGTATAAACATGGAAATATCTACACCGCTATCTGTATAAACATGGAAATATCTACACTGCTATCTCTATAAACATGGAAATATCTACACCGCTACCTGTATAAACATGGAAATATCAGCACCGCTATCTGCATGAACATGGAAATATCAGCCCCTCTATCTGTATGAACATGGAAATATCTACACCGCTATCTCTATGAACATGGAAATATCTACACCGCTATCTGTTTGAACATGGAAATATCTAAACCGCTATCTGGATGAACATGGAAATATCTACACAGCTATCTGCATATACATGGAAATATCTACACAGCTATCTCTTTACACATGGAAATATCTACACCGCTATCTTTATGAACATGGAAATATCTTCACCGCCATCTGTATGAACATGGATATATCTACACAGCCATCTGGATGAACATGGAAATATCTACACCGCTATCTGTATGAACAAGGAAATATCTACACCGCTATCTGTGTAAACATGCATACATCTTCAGCGCTATCTGTATAAACATGGAAATATCTACACTGCTATCTGCATGAACATGGAAATATCTACACCGCTATCTGTTTGAACATGGAAATATCTACACCGCTACCTGCATGAAAATGGAAATATCTACACAGCGATCTGCATATACATGGAAATATCTACAAAGCTATCTCTTTACACATGGAAATAACTACAGCGCTATCTCTATAAACATGGAAATATCTACACCGCAATCTGTATGAACATGGAAATATCTGCACCGCCATCTGTATGAACATATAAATATCTACACTGCCATCTATATTAAGATGGAGATATCTACACCACTATCTGTATAAACATGGAAATATCTACACCGCTATCTGTACAAACATTTAAATATCAGCACCGCTATCTGTATGAACATGGAAATATCTACACCGCTATCTCTATGAAGATGGAAATTTCTACACCGCTATCGGTAAGAACATGGAAATAGCTACACCGCTATCTGTATGAACATGGAAATATCTACACCACTACCTGTATGAACATGGAAATATCTACACCTCTCTCTCTATGAACATGGATATATCTACACAGCCATCTGGATGAACATGGAAATACCTACACCGCTATCTCTTTGAACATGGAAATATCTACACCGATATCTGCATGAAAATGGAAATATCTACAGAGCTATCTGCATATACAAGGAAATATCTACACAGCTATCTCTTTACACATGGAAATAACTACACCGCTATCTGTATGAACATGGAAATATCTACACCGCCATCTGTATGAACATGGAAATATCTGCACCGCCATCTGTATGAACATATAAATAACTACACGGCCATCTGTATTAAGATGGAGATATCTAAACCGCTATCTGTATGAACATGGAAATATCTACAACGCTATCTGTATGAACACGGAAATATCTACACCGCTACCTGTATAAACATGGAAATATCTACACCGCTACCTGTATAAACATGGAAATATCAGCACCGCTATCTGTATGAACATGGAAATATCAGCCCCTCTATCTGTATGAGCATGGAAATATCTACACTGCTATCTGTATGAACATGGAAATATCTACACCGCTATCCGTATGAACATGGAAATATCTTCACCGCCATCTGAATGAACATGGATATATCTACACAGCCATCTGGATGAACATGGAAATATCTACACCGCTATCTGCATGAACATGGAAATATCTACACCGCTATCTGTGTAAACATGCATACATCTTCACCGCAATCTGTATAAGCATGGAAATATCTACACCGCTATCTGTATGAACATGGATATATCTACACCGCCATCTGTTTGAACATGGAAATATCTAAACCGCTATCAGCATGAAAATGGAAATATCTACACAGCTATCTGCATATACATGGATATATCTACACAGCTATCCCTTTACACATGGAAATAACTACACCGCTATCTGTATGAACATGGAAATATCTACACCGCCATCTGTATGACCATGGAAATATCTGCGCCGCCATCTGTATGGACATATAAATATCTACACCGCCATCTGTATTAAGATGGAGATATCTACACCGCTATCTGTATAAACATGGAAATATCTACACCGCTATCTGTATAAACATGGAAATATCTACACTGCTATCTGTATAAACATGGAAATATCTACACCGCTACCTGTATAAACATGGAAATATCAGCACCGCTATGTGCATGAACATGGAAATAGCCCCTCTATCTGTGTGAACATGGAAATATCTACACCGCTATCTCTATGAACATGGAAATATCTACACCGCTATCTGTTTGAACATGGAAATATCTAAACCGCTATCTGGATGAACATGGAAATATCTACACAGCTATCTGCATATACATGGAAATATCTACACAGCTATCTCTTTACACATGGAAATAACTACACCGCTATCTTTATGAACATGGAAATATCTTCACCGCCATCTGTATGAACATGGAAATATCTGATCCGCCATCTGTATGAACATATAAATAACTACACGGCCATCTGTATTAAGATGGAGATATCTACTCCGCTATCTGTATGAACATGGAAATATCTACACCGCTACCTGTATAAACATGGAAATATCTACACCGCTACCTGTATAAACATGGAAATATCACCACCGCTATCTATATGAACATGGAAATATCAGCCCCTCTATCTATATGAGCACGGAAATATCTACACTGCTATCTGTATGAACATGGAAATATCTACACCGCTATCCGTATGAACATGGAAATATCTTCACCGACATCTGTATGAACATGGATATATCTACACAGCCATCTGGATGAACGTGGAAATATCTACACCGCTATCTGCATGAACATGGTAATATCTACACCGCTATCTGTGTAAACATGCATACATCTTCACCGCAATCTGTATAAGCATGGAAATATCTACACCGCTATCTGTATGAACATGGATATAACTACACCGCCATCTGTTTCAACATGGAATTATATAAACCGCTATCAGCATGAAAATGGAAATATCTACACAGCTATCTGCATACACATGGAAATATCTACACTGCTATCTCTTTACACATGGAAATAACTACACCGCTATCTGAATGAACATGGAAATATCTACACCACCATCTGTATGAACATGGAAATATCTGCAACGCCATCTGTATGGACATATAAATATCTACACCGCCATCAGTATTAAGATGGAGATATCTACACCGCTATCTGTATAAACATGGAAATATCTACACCGCTATCAGTATAAACATGGAAATATCCACACTGCTATCTCTATAAACATGGAAATATCTACACCGCTACCTGTATAAACATGGAAATTTCTACACCGCTATCGGTAAGAACATGGAAATAGCTACACCGCTATCTGTATGAACATGGAAATATCTACACCACTACCTGTATGAACATGGAAATATCTACACCACTCTCTCTATGAACATGGATATATCTACACAGCCATCTGGATGAACATGGAAATATCTACACCGCTATCTCTTTGAACATGGAAATATCTACACCGATATCTGCATGAAAATGGAAATATCTACAGAGCTATCTGCATATACATGGAAATATCTACACAGCTATCTCTTTACACATGGAAATAACTACACCGCTATCTGTATGAACATGGAAATATCTACACCGCCATCTGTATGAACATGGAAATATCTGCACCGCCATCTGTATGAACATATAAATAACTACACGGCCATCTGTATTAAGATGGAGATATCTACACCGCTATCTGTATGAACATGGAAATATCTACACCGCTACCTGTATAAACATGGAAATATCTACACCGCTACCTGTATAAACATGGAAATATCAGCACCGCTATCTATATGAACATGGAAATATCAGCCCCTCTATCTATATGAGCACGGAAATATCTACACTGCTATCTGTATGAACATGGAAATATCTACACCGCTATCCGTATGAACATGGAAATATCTTCACCGCCATCTGTATGAACATGGATATATCTACACAGCCATCTGGATGAACGTGGAAATATCTACACCGCTATCTGCATGAACATGGTAATATCTACACCGCTATCTGTGTAAACATGCATACATCTTCACCGCAATCTGTATAAGCATGGAAATATCTACACCGCTATCTGTATGAGCATGGATATAACTACACCGCCATCTGTTTCAACATGGAAATATATAAACCGCTATCAGCATGAAAATGGAAATATCTACACAGCTATCTGCATACACATGGAAATATCTACACAGCTATCTCTTTACGCATGGAAATAACTACACCGCTATCTGAATGAACATGGAAATATCTACACCACCATCTGTATGAACATGGAGATATCTGCAACACCATCTGTATTGACATATAAATATCTACACCACCATCTGTATTAAGATGGAGATATCTATTCCGCTATCTGTATGAACATGGAAATATCTACACCGCTACCTGTATAATCATGGACATATCTACACCGCTACCTGTATAAACTTGGAAATATCAGCACCGCTATCTATATGAACATGAAAATATCAGCCCCTCTATCTGTATGAGCATGGAAATATCTACACTGCTATCTGTATGAACATGGAAATATCTACACCACTATCCGTATGAACATGGAAATATCTTCACCGCCATCTGTATGAACATGGATATATCTACACAGCCATCTGGATGAACGTGGAAATATCTACACCACTATCTGCATGAACATGGAAATATCTACACCGCTATCTGTGTAAACATGCATACATCTTCACCGCAATCTGTATAAGCATGGAAATATCTACACCGCTATCTGTATGAACATGGATATATCTACACCGCCATCTGTTAGAACATGGAAATATCTAAACCGCTATCAGCATGAAAATGGAAATATCTACAGAGCTATCTGCATATACATGGAAATATCTACACAGCTATCACTTTACACATGGAAATAACTACACTGCTATCTGTATGAACATGGAAATATCTACACCGCCATCTGTATGAACATGGAAATATCTGCACCGCCATCTGTATGAACATATAAATAACTACACGGCCATCTGTATTAAGATGGAGATATCTAAACCGCTATCTGTATGAACATGGAAATATCTACAACGCTATCTGTATGAACACGGAAATATCTACACCGCTACCTGTATAAACATGGAAATATCTACACCGCTACCTGTATAAACATGGAAATATCAGCACCGCTATCTGTATGAACATGGAAATATCAGCCCCTCTCTCTGTATGAGCATGGAAATATCTACACTGCTATCTGTATGAACATGGAAATATCTACACCGCTATCTGTATGAACATGGAAATATCTTCACCGCCATCTGAATGAACATGGATATATCTACACAGCCATCTGGATGAACATGGAAATATCTACACCGCTATCTGCATGAACATGGAAATATCTACACCGCTATCTGTGTAAACATGCATACATCTTCACCGCAATCTGTATAAGCATGGAAATATCTACACCGCTATCTGTATGAACATGGATATATCTACACCGCCATCTGTTTGAACATGGAAATATCTAAACCGCTATCAGCATGAAAATGGAAATATCTACACAGCTATCTGCATATACATGGATATATCTACACAGCTATCTCTTTACACATGGAAATAACTACACCGCTATCTGTATGAACATGGAAATATCTACACCGCCATCTGTATGACCATGGAAATATCTGCACCGCCATCTGTATGGACATATAAATATCTACACCGCCATCTGTATTAAGATGGAGATATCTACACCGCTATCTGTATAAACATGGAAATATCTACACCGCTATCTGTATAAACATGGAAATATCTACACTGCTATCTGTATAAACATGGAAATATCTACACCGCTACCTGTATAAACATGGAAATATCAGCACCGCTATGTGCATGAACATGGAAATAGCCCCTCTATCTGTGTGAACATGGAAATATCTACACCGCTATCTCTATGAACATGGAAATATCTACACCGCTATCTGTTTGAACATGGAAATATCTAAACCGCTATCTGGATGAACATGGAAATATCTACACAGCTATCTGCATATACATGGAAATATCTACACAGCTATCTCTTTACACATGGAAATAACTACACCGCTATCTTTATGAACATGGAAATATCTTCACCGCCATCTGTATGAACATGGAAATATCTGATCCGCCATCTGTATGAACATATAAATAACTACACGGCCATCTGTATTAAGATGGAGATATCTACTCCGCTATCTGTATGAACATGGAAATATCTACACCGCTACCTGTATAAACATGGAAATATCTACACCGCTACCTGTATAAACATGGAAATATCACCACCGCTATCTATATGAACATGGAAATATCAGCCCCTCTATCTATATGAGCACGGAAATATCTACACTGCTATCTGTATGAACATGGAAATATCTACACCGCTATCCGTATGAACATGGAAATATCTTCACCGACATCTGTATGAACATGGATATATCTACACAGCCATCTGGATGAACGTGGAAATATCTACACCGCTATCTGCATGAACATGGTAATATCTACACCGCTATCTGTGTAAACATGCATACATCTTCACCGCAATCTGTATAAGCATGGAAATATCTACACCGCTATCTGTATGAACATGGATATAACTACACCGCCATCTGTTTCAACATGGAAATATATAAACCGCTATCAGCATGAAAATGGAAATATCTACACAGCTATCTGCATACACATGGAAATATCTACACTGCTATCTCTTTACACATGGAAATAACTACACCGCTATCTGAATGAACATGGAAATATCTACACCACCATCTGTATGAACATGGAAATATCTGCAACGCCATCTGTATGGACATATAAATATCTACACAGCCATCAGTATTAAGATGGAGATATCTACACCGCTATCTGTATAAACATGGAAATATCTACACCGCTATCAGTATAAACATGGAAATATCCACACTGCTATCTCTATAAACATGGAAATATCTACACCGCTACCTGTATAAACATGGAAATTTCTACACCGCTATCGGTAAGAACATGGAAATAGCTACACCGCTATCTGTATGAACATGGAAATATCTACACCACTACCTGTATGAACATGGAAATATCTACACCACTCTCTCTATGAACATGGATATATCTACACAGCCATCTGGATGAACATGGAAATATCTACACCGCTATCTCTTTGAACATGGAAATATCTACACCGATATCTGCATGAAAATGGAAATATCTACAGAGCTATCTGCATATACATGGAAATATCTACACAGCTATCTCTTTACACATGGAAATAACTACACCGCTATCTGCATGAACATGGAAATATCTACACCGCCATCTGTATGAACATGGAAATATCTGCACCGCCATCTGTATGAACATATAAATAACTACACGGCCATCTGTATTAAGATGGAGATATCTACACCGCTATCTGTATGAACATGGAAATATCTACACCGCTACCTGTATAAACATGGAAATATCTACACCGCTACCTGTATAAACATGGAAATATCAGCACCGCTATCTATATGAACATGGAAATATCAGCCCCTCTATCTATATGAGCACGGAAATATCTACACTGCTATCTGTATGAACATGGAAATATCTACACCGCTATCCGTATGAACATGGAAATATCTTCACCGCCATCTGTATGAACATGGATATATCTACACAGCCATCTGGATGAACGTGGAAATATCTACACCGCTATCTGCATGAACATGGTAATATCTACACCGCTATCTGTGTAAACATGCATACATCTTCACCGCAATCTGTATAAGCATGGAAATATCTACACCGCTATCTGTATGAGCATGGATATAACTACACCGCCATCTGTTTCAACATGGAAATATATAAACCGCTATCAGCATGAAAATGGAAATATCTACACAGCTATCTGCATACACATGGAAATATCTACACAGCTATCTCTTTACGCATGGAAATAACTACACCGCTATCTGAATGAACATGGAAATATCTCCACCACCATCTGTATTAACATGGAAATATCTGCAACACCATCTGTATTGACATATAAATATCTACACCACCATCTGTATTAAGATGGAGATATCTATTCCGCTATCTGTATGAACATGGAAATATCTACACCGCTACCTGTATAATCATGGAAATATCTACACCGCTACCTGTATAAACTTGGAAATATCAGCACCGCTATCTATATGAACATGAAAATATCAGCCCCTCTATCTGTATGAGCATGGAAATATCTACACTGCTATCTGTATGAACATGGAAATATCTACACCACTATCCGTATGAACATGGAAATATCTTCACCGCCATCTGTATGAACATGGATATATCTACACAGCCATCTGGATGAACGTGGAAATATCTACACCACTATCTGCATGAACATGGAAATATCTACACCGCTATCTGTGTATACATGCATACACCTTCACCGCAATCTGTATAAGCATGGAAATATCTACACCGCTATCTGTATGAACATGGATATATCTACACCGCCATCTGTTAGAACATGGAAATATCTAAACCGCTATCAGCATGAAAATGGAAATATCTACAGAGCTATCTGCATATACATGGAAATATCTACACAGCTATCACTTTACACATGGAAATAACTACACCGCTATCTGTATGAACATGGAAATATCTACACCGCCATCTGTATGAACATGGAAATATCTGCACCGCCATCTGTATGGACATATAAATATCTACACAGCCATCTGTATTAAGATGGAGATATCTACACCGCTATCTGTATAAACATGGAAATATCTACACCGCTATCTGTATAAACATGGAAATATCTACACTGCTATCTCTATAAACATGGAAATATCTACACCGCTACCTGTATAAACATGGAAATATCAGCACCGCTATCTGCATGAACATGGAAATATCAGCCCCTCTATCTGTATGAACATGGAAATATCTACACCGCTATCTCTATGAACATGGAAATATCTACACCGCTATCTGTTTGAACATGGAAATATCTAAACCGCTATCTGGATGAACATGGAAATATCTACACAGCTATCTGCATATACATGGAAATATCTACACAGCTATCTCTTTACACATGGAAATATCTACACCGCTATCTTTATGAATATGGAAATATCTTCACCGCCATCTGTATGAACATGGATATATCTACACAGCCATCTGGATGAACATGGAAATATCTACACCGCTATCTGTATGAACAAGGAAATATCTACACCGCTATCTGTGTAAACATGCATACATCTTCACCGCTATCTGTATAAACATGGAAATATCTACACTGCTATCTGCATGAACATGGAAATATCTACACCGCTATCTGTTTGAACATGGAAATATCTACACCGCTATCTGCATGAAAATGGAAATATCTACACAGCGATCTGCATATACATGGAAATATCTACAAAGCTATCTCTTTACACATGGAAATAACTACAGCGCTATCTCTATAAACATGGAAATATCTACACCGCAATCTGTGTGAACATGGAAATATCTGCACCGCCATCTGTATGAACATATAAATATCTACACTGCCATCTATATTAAGATGGAGATATCTACACCACTATCTGTATAAATATGGAAATATCTACACCGCTATCTGTATAAACATGGAAATATCTACACCGCTATCTGTACAAACATTTAAATATCAGCACCGCTATCTGTATGAACATGGAAATATCTACACCGCTATCTCTATGAAGATGGAAATTTCTACACCGCTATCGGTAAGAACATGGAAATAGCTACACCGCTATCTGCATGAACATGGAAATATCTACACCACTACCTGTATGAACATGGAAATATCTACACCTCTCTCTCTATGAACATGGATATATCTACACAGCCATCTGGATGAACATGGAAATACCTACACCGCTATCTCTTTGAACATGGAAATATCTACACCGATATCTGCATGAAAATGGAAATATCTACAGAGCTATCTGCATATACAAGGAAATATCTACACAGCTATCTCTTTACACATGGAAATAACTACACCGCTATCTGTATGAACATGGAAATATCTACACCGCCATCTGTATGAACATGGAAATATCTGCACCGCCATCTGTATGAACATATAAATAACTACACGGCCATCTGTATTAAGATGGAGATATCTAAACCGCTATCTGTATGAACATGGAAATATCTACAACGCTATCTGTATGAACACGGAAATATCTACACCGCTACCTGTATAAACATGGAAATATCTACACCGCTACCTGTATAAACATGGAAATATCAGCACCGCTATCTGTATGAACATGGAAATATCAGCCCCTCTATCTGTATGAGCATTGAAATATCTACACTGCTATCTGTATGAACATGGAAATATCTACACCGCTATCCATATGAACATGGAAATATCTTCACCGCCATCTGTATGAACATGGATATATCCACACAGCCATCTGGATGAACATGGAAATATCTACACCGCTATCTGTATGAACATGGAAATATCTACACCGCTATCTGCATGAAAATAGAAATATCTTCACAGCTATCTGCATATACATGGAAATATCTACAAAGCTATCTCTTTACACATGGAAATAACTACACCGCTATCTCTATAAACATGGAAATATCTACACCGCCATCTGTATGAACATGGAAATATCTGCACCGCCATCTGTAGGAACATATAAATATCTACACCGCCATCTATGTTAAGATGGAGATATCTACACCGCTACCTGTATAAACATTTAAATATCAGCACCGCTATCTGTATGAACATGGAAATATCTACACCGCTATCTCAATGAACATGGAAATTTCTACACCGCTATCGGTATGAACATGGAAATAGCTACACCGCTATCTGTATGAACATGGAAATATCTACACCACTACCTGTATGAACATGGAAATATCTACACCTCTATCTCTATGAACATGGATATATCTACACAGGCATCTGGATGAACATGGAAATATCTACACCGCTATCTGTATGAACATGGAAATATCTACACCGCTATCTGTGTAAATATGCATACATCTTCACCGCAATCTGTATAAACATGGAAATATCTACACCGCTATCTGTATGAAGATGGAAATATCTACACCGCTATCTGTTTGAACATGGAAATATCTACACCGCTATCTGCATGAAAATGGAAATATCTACAGAGAAATCTACAAATACATGGAAATATCTACACAGCTATCTCTTTACACATGGAAATAACTAAACCGCTATCTGTATGAACATGGAAATACCTACACCGCCATCTGTATGAACATGGAAATATCTGCACCGCCATCTGTATGAACATATAAATAACTACACGGCCATCTGTATTAAGATGGAGATATCTACTCCGCTATCTGTATGAACATGGAAATATCTACACCGCTATCTGTATGAACATGGAAATATCTACACCGCTACCTGTATAAACATGGAAATATCTACACTGCTACCTGTATAAACATGGAAATATCAGCACCGCTATCTATACGAACATGGAAATATCAGCCCCTCTATCTGTATGAGCATGGAAATATCTACACTGCTATCTGTATGAACATGGAAATATCTACACCGCTATCCGTATGAACATGGAAATATCTTCACCGCCATCTGAATGAACATGGATATATCTACACAGCCATCTGGATGAACATGGAAATATCTACACCGCTATCTGCATGAACATGGAAATATCTACACCGCTATCTGTGTAAACATGCATACATCTTCACCGCAATCTGTATAAGCATGGAAATATCTACACCGCTATCTGTATGAACATGGATATATCTACACCGCCATCTGTTTGAACATGGAAATATCTAAACCGCTATCAGCATGAAAATGGAAATATCTACACAGCTATCTGCATATACATGGATATATCTACACAGCTATCTCTTTACACATGGAAATAACTACACCGCTATCTGTATGAACATGGAAATATCTACACCGCCATCTGTATGACCATGGAAATATCTGCGCCGCCATCTGTATGGACATATAAATATCTACACCGCCATCTGTATTAAGATGGAGATATCTACACCGCTATCTGTATAAACATGGAAATATCTACACCGCTATCTGTATAAACATGGAAATATCTACACTGCTATCTGTATAAACATGGAAATATCTACACCGCTACCTGTATAAACATGGAAATATCAGCACCGCTATGTGCATGAACATGGAAATAGCCCCTCTATCTGTGTGAACATGGAAATATCTACACCGCTATCTCTATGAACATGGAAATATCTACACCGCTATCTGTTTGAACATGGAAATATCTAAACCGCTATCTGGATGAACATGGAAATATCTACACAGCTATCTGCATATACATGGAAATATCTACACAGCTATCTCTTTACACATGGAAATAACTACACCGCTATCTTTATGAACATGGAAATATCTTCACCGCCATCTGTATGAACATGGAAATATCTGATCCGCCATCTGTATGAACATATAAATAACTACACGGCCATCTGTATTAAGATGGAGATATCTACTCCGCTATCTGTATGAACATGGAAATATCTACACCGCTACCTGTATAAACATGGAAATATCTACACCGCTACCTGTATAAACATGGAAATATCACCACCGCTATCTATATGAACATGGAAATATCAGCCCCTCTATCTATATGAGCACGGAAATATCTACACTGCTATCTGTATGAACATGGAAATATCTACACCGCTATCCGTATGAACATGGAAATATCTTCACCGACATCTGTATGAACATGGATATATCTACACAGCCATCTGGATGAACGTGGAAATATCTACACCGCTATCTGCATGAACATGGTAATATCTACACCGCTATCTGTGTAAACATGCATACATCTTCACCGCAATCTGTATAAGCATGGAAATATCTACACTGCTATCTGTATGAACATGGAAATATCTACACCACTATCCATATGAACATGGAAATATCTTCACCGCCATCTGTATGAACATGGATATGTCTACACAGCCATTTGGATGAACATGGAAATATCTACACCGCTATCTGTATGAACTTGTAAATATCTACACCGCTATCTGTGTAAACATGCATACATCTTCACCGCTATCTGTATAAACTTGGAAATATCTACACCGCTATCTGTATGAACATGGAAATATCTGAACCGCCATATGTAGGAACATATAAATATCTACGCCGCCATCTGTATTAAGATGGAGATATCTACACCGCTATCTGTATAAACATGGAAATATCTACACCGCTATCTGTATAAACATGGAAATATCTACACCACTATCTGTATGAACATGGATATAACTACACCTCCATCTGTTTCAACATGGAAATATATAAACCGCTATCAGCATGAAAATGGAAATATCTACACAGCTATCTGCATACACATGGAAATATCTACACTGCTATCTCTTTACACATGGAAATAACTACACCGCTATCTGAATGAACATGGAAATATCTACACCACCATCTGTATGAACATGGAAATATCTGCAACGCCATCTGTATGGACATATAAATATCTACACCGCCATCAGTATTAAGATGGAGATATCTACACCGCTATCTGTATAAACATGGAAATATCTACACCGCTATCAGTATAAACATGGAAATATCCACACTGCTATCTCTATAAACATGGAAATATCTACACCGCTACCTGTATAAACATTTAAATATCAGCACCGCTATCTGTATGAACATGGAAATATCTACACCACTATCTCTATTAACATGGAAATTTCCACACCGCTATCGGTAAGAACATGGAAATAGCTACACCGCTATCTGTATGAACAGGGAAATATCTACACCACTACCTGTATGAACATGGAAATATCTACACCTCTATCTCTATGAACATGGATATATCTACACAGCCATCTGGATGAACATGGAAATATCTACACCGCTATCTCTTTGAACATGGAAATATCTACACCGATATCTGCATGAAAATGGAAATATCTACAGAGCTATCTGCATATACATGGAAATATCTACACAGCTATCTCTTTACACATGGAAATAACTACACCGCTATCTGTATGAACATGGAAATATCTACACCGCCATCTGTATGAACATGGAAATATCTGCACCGCCATCTGTATGAACATATAAATAACTACACGGCCATCTGTATTAAGATGGAGATATCTACACCGCTATCTGTATGAACATGGAAATATCTACACCGCTATCTGTATGAACATGGAAATACCTTCACCGCTACCTGTATAAACATGGAAATACCTACACCGCTACCTGTATAAACATGGAAATATCAGCACCGCTATCTGAATGAACATGGAAATAGCCACACCGCTATCTGTATGAACATGGAAATATCTACACCACTATCCATATGAACATGGAAATATCTTCACCGCCATCTGTATGAACATGGATATGTCTACACAGCCATTTGGATGAACATGGAAATATCTACACCGCTATCTGTATGAACATGGAAATATCTACACCGCTTTCTGTGTAAACATGCATACATCTTCACCGCTATCTGTATAAACTTGGAAATATCTACACCGCTATCTGTATGAACATGGAAATATCTGAACCGCTATCTGCATGAAAATAGAAATATCTACACAGCTATCTGCATATACATGGAAATATCTACACAGCTATCTCTTTACACATGGAAATAACTACACCGCTATCTTTATGAACATGGAAATATCTTCACCGCCATCTGTATGAACATGGATATATCTACACAGCCATCTGGATGAACATGGAAATATCTACACCGCTATCTGTATGAACAAGGAAATATCTACACCGCTATCTGTGTAAACATGCATACATCTTCACCGCTATCTGTATAAACATGGAAATATCTACACTGCTATCTGCATGAACATGGAAATATCTACACCGCTATCTGTTTGAACATGGAAATATCTACTCCGCTATCTGCATGAAAATGGAAATATCTACACAGCGATCTGCATATACATGGAAATATCTACAAAGCTATCTCTTTACACATGGAAATAACTACAGCGCTATCTCTATAAAGATGGAAATATCTACACCGCCATCTGTATGAACATGGAAATATCTGCACCGCCATCTGTATGAACATATAAATATCTACACCGCCATCAATATTAAGATGGAGATATCTACACCGCTATCTGTATAAACTTGGAAATATCTACACCGCTATCTCTATAAACATGGAAATATCTACACCACTACCTGTATAAACATTTAAATATCAGCACCGCTATCTGTATGAACATGGAAATATCTACACCACTATCTCTATTAACATGGAAATTTCTACACCGCTATCGGTAAGAACATGGAAATAGCTACACCGCTATCTGTATGAACATGGAAATATCTACACCACTACCTGTATGAACATGGAAATATCTACACCTCTATCTCTATGAACATGGATATATCTACACAGCCATCTGGATGAACATGGAAATATCTACACCGCTATCTCTTTGAACATGGAAATATCTACACCGATATCTGCATGAAAATGGAAATATCTACAGAGCTATCTGCATATACATGGAAATATCTACACAGCTATCTCTTTACACATGGAAATAACTACACCGCTATCTGTATGAACATGGAAATATCTACACCGCCATCTGTATGAACATGGAAATATCTGCACCGCCATCTGTATAAACATATAAATAACTACACGGCCATCTGTATTAAGATGGAGATATCTACACCGCTATCTGCATGAACATGGAAATATCTACACCGCTATCTGTATGAACATGGAAATATCTACACCACTACCTGTATAAACATGGAAATGTCTACACCGCTACCTGTAAAAACATGGAAATATCAGCACCGCTATCTGTATGAACATGGAAATATCAGCCCCTCTATCTGTATGAGCTTGGAAATATCTACACTGCTATCTGTATGAACATGGAAATATCTACACTGCTATCCATATGAACATGGAAATATCTTCACCGCCATCTGTATGAACATGGATATATCTACACAGCCATCTGGATGAACATGGAAATATCTACACGGCTATCTGTATGAACATGGAAATAGGTACACCGCTGTCTGTATGAACATGGAAATATCTACACCACTATCTGTATGAACATGGAAATATCTACACCGCTATCTGTATGAACATGGAAATATCTTCACCGCCATCTGTATGAACATGGATATATCTACACAGCCATCTGGATGAACATGGAAATATCTACACCGCTATCTGTATGAACATGGAAATAGCCACACCGCTATCTGTATGAACATGGAAATATTTTCACCGCCATCGGTATGAACATGGATATATCTACACAGCCATCTGGATGAACATGGAAATATCTACACAGCTATCTGTATGAACATGGAAATATATACACCGCTATCTGTGTAAGCATGCATACATCTTCACCGCTATCTGCATAAACATGGAAATATCTACATCGCTATCTGTATGTACATGGAAATATCTACACCGCTATCTGTGTAAACATGCATACATCTTCACCGCTATCTGTATAAACATGGAAATATCTACACCGCTATCTGTAAGAACATGGAAATAGCTACACCGCTATCTGTATGAACATGGAAATACCAACACCGCTATCTGTATGAACATGGATATATCTACACAGCCATCTGGATGAACATGGATATATATACACAGCCCTCTGGATGGACATGGAAATATCCACACCGCTATCTGTGTAAACATGCATACATCTTCACCGCTATCTGTATAAACATGGAAATATCTACACCGCTATCGTTATGAACATGGAAATATCTACACCGCTATCTGTTTGAAGATGGAAATATATACACCGCTATCTGCATGAAAATGCAAATATCTACACAGCTATCTGCATATACATGGAAATATGTACACAGCTATCTCTTTACACATGGAAATAACTACACCGCTATCTCTATGAACATGGAAATATCTACACCGCCATCTGTATGAACATGGAAATATCTAAACCGCTATCAGCATGAAAATGGAAATATCTACACAGCTATCTGCATATATATGGAAATATCTACACAGCTGTCTCTTTACACATGGAAATAACTACACCGCTATCTGTATGAACATGGAAATATCTACACCGCCATCTGTATGAACATGGAAATATCTGCACCGCCATCTGTATGGACATATAAATATCTACACCGCCATCTGTATTAAGATGGAGATATCTACACCGCTATCTATATAAACATGGAAATATCTACACCGCTATCTGTATAAACATGGAAATATCTACACTGCTATCTGTATAAACATGGAAATATCTACACCGCTACCTGTATAAACATGGAAATATCAGCACCGCTATCTGCATGAACATGGAAATATCAGCCCCTCTATCTGTATGAACATGGAAATATCTACACTGCTATCTCTATGAACATGGAAATATCTACACCGCTATCTCTTTGAACATGGAAATATCTAAACCGCTACCTGGATGAACATGGAAATATCTACACAGCTATCTGCATATACTTGGAAATATCTACACAGATATCTCTTTACACATGGAAATAACTACACCGCTATGTTTATGAACATGGAAATATCTTCACCGCCATCTGTATGAACATGGAAATATCTGCACCGCCATCTGTATGAACATATAAATAACTACACGGCCATCTGTATTAAGATGGAGATATCTACTCCGCTATCTGTATGAACATGGAAATATCTACACCGCTACCTGTATAAACATGGAAATATCTACACCGCTACCAGTATAAACATGGAAATATCAGCACCGCTATCTATATGAACATGGAAATATCAGCCCCTCTATCTATATGAGCACGGAAATATCTACACTGCTATCTGTATGAACATGGTAATATCTACACCGCTATCTGTGTAAACATGCATACATCTTCACCGCAATCTGTATAAGCATGGAAATATCTACACCGCTATCTGTATGAGCATGGATATAACTACACCGCCATCTGTTTTAACATGGAAATATATAAACCGCTATCAGCATGAAAATGGAAATATCTACACAGCTATCTGCATACACATGGAAATATCTACACAGCTATCTCTTTACGCATGGAAATAACTACACCGCTATCTGAATGAACATGGAAATATCTACACCACCATCTGTATGAACATGGAAATATCTGCAACACCATCTGTATTGACATATAAATATCTACACCACCATCTGTATTAAGATGGAGATATCTACACCGCTATCTGTATAAACATGGAAATATCTACACCGCTATCAGTATAAACATGGAAATATCCACACTGCTATATCTATAAACATGGAAATATCTACACCGCTACCTGTATAAACATGGAAATTTCTACACCGCTATCGGTAAGAACATGGAAATAGCTACACCGCTATCTGTATGAACATGGAAATATCTACACCACTACCTGTATGAACATGGAAATATCTACACCTCTCTCTCTATGAACATGGATATATCTACACAGCCATCTGGATGAACATGGAAATATCTACACCGCTATCTCTTTGAACATGGAAATATCTACACCGATATCTGCATGAAAATGGAAATATCTACAGAGCTATCTGCATATACATGGAAATATCTACACAGATATCTCTTTACACATGGAAATAACTACACCGCTCTCTGTATGAACATGGAAATATCTGCACCGCCATCTGTATGAACATATAAATAACTACACGGCCATCTGTATTAAGATGGAGATATCTACACCGCTATCTGTATGAACATGGAAATATCTACACCGCTATCTGTATGAACATGGAAAAATCTACACCGCTACCTGTATAAACATGGAAATATCTACACCGCTACCTGTATAAACATGGATATATCAGCACCGCTATCTGTATGAACATGGAAATATCAGCCCCTCTATCTGTATGAGCATGGAAATATCTACACTGCTATCTGTATGAACATGGAAATATCTACACCGCTATCCATATGAACATGGAAATATCTTCACCGCCATCTGTATGAACATGGATATGTCTACACAGCCATCTGGATGAACATGGAAATATCTACACCGCGATCTGTATGAACATGGAAATATCTACACCGCTATCTGTGTAAACATGCATACACCTTCACCGCTATCTGTATAAACTTGGAAATATCTACACCGCTATCTGTATGAACATGGAAATATCTGAACCGCTATCGGCATGAAAATAGAAATATCTACACAGCTATCTGCATATACATGGAAATATCTACACAGCTATCTCTTTAAACATGGAAATAACTACACCGCTATCTTTTTGAATATGGAAATATCTTCACAGCCATCTGGATGAACATGGAAATATCTACACCGCTATCTGTATGAACAAGGAAATATCTACACCGCTATCTGTGTAAACATGCATACATCTTCACCGCTATCTGTATAAACATGGAAATATCTACACTGCTATCTGCATGAACATGGAAATATCTACACCGCTATCTGTTTGAACATGGAAATATCTACTCCGCTATGTGCATGAAAATGGAAATATCTACACAGCGATCTGCATATACATGGAAATATCTACAAAGCTATCTCTTTACACATGGAAATAACTACAGCGCTATCTCTATAAACATGGAAATATCTACACCGCCATCTGTATGAACATGGAAATATCTGCACCGCCATCTGTATGAACATATAAATATCTACACCGCCATCAATATTAAGATGGAGATATCTACACCGCTATCTGTATAAACTTGGAAATATCTACACCGCTATCTGTATAAACATGGAAATATCTACACCACTACCTGTATAAACATTTAAATATCAGCACCGCTATCTGTATGAACATGGAAATATCTACACCACTATCTCTATTAACATGGAAATTTCTACACCGCTATCGGTAAGAACATGGAAATATTTACACTGCTATCTGTATGAACATGGAAATATCTACACCACTACCTGTATGAACATGGAAATATCTACACCTCTATCTCTATGAACATGGATATATCTACACAGCCATCTGGATGAACATGGAAATATCTACACCGCTATCTCTTTGAACATGGAAATATCTACACCGATATCTGCATGAAAATGGAAATATCTACAGAGCTATCTGCATATACATGGAAATATCTACACAGCTATCTCTTTACACATGGAAATAACTACACCGCTATCTGTATGAACATGGAAATATCTACACCGCCATCTGTATGAACATGGAAATATCTACACCGCCATCTGTATGAACATGGAAATATCTGCACCGCCATCTGTATGAACATATAAATAACTACACGGCCATCTGTATTAAGATGGAGATATCTACACCGCTATCTGTATGAACATGGAAATATCTACACCGCTATCTGTATGAACATGGAAAAATCTACACCGCTACCTGTATAAACATGGAAATATCTACACCGCTACCTGTATAAACATGGAAATATCAGCACCGCTATCTGTATGAACATGGAAATATCAGCCCCTCTATCTGTATGAGCATGGAAATATCTACACTGCTATCTGAATGAACATGGAAATATCTACACCGCTATCCATATGAACATGGAAATATCTTCACCGCCATCTGTATGAACATGGATATGTCTACACAGCCATCTGGATGAACATGGAAATATCTACACCGCGATCTGTATGAACATGGAAATATCTACACCGCTATCTGTGTAAACATGCATACACCTTCACCGCTATCTGTATAAACTTGGAAATATCTACACCGCTATCTGTATGAACATGGAAATATCTGAACCGCTATCTGCATGAAAATAGAAATATCTACACAGCTATCTGCATATACATGGAAATATCTACACAGCTATCTCTTTAAACATGAAAATAACTACACCGCTATCTTTTTGAACATGGAAATATCTTCACCGCCATCTGTATGAACATGGATATATCTACACAGCCATCTGGATGAACATGGAAATATCTACACCGCTATCTGTACGAATAAGGAAATAACTACACCGCTATCTGTGTAAACATGCATACATCTTCACCGCTATCTGTATAAACATGGAAATATCTACACTGCTATCTGCATGAACATGGAAATATCTACACCGCTATCTGTTTGAACATGGAAATATCTACACCGCTATCTGCATGAAAATGGAAATATCTACACAGCGATCTGCATGTACATGGAAATATCTACAAAGCTATCTCTTTACACATGGAAATAACTACAGCGCTATGTCTATAAACATGGAAATATCTACACCGCCATCTGTATGAACATGGAAATATCTGCACCGCCATCTGTATGAACATATAAATATCTACACCGCCATCAATATTAAGATGGAGATATCTACACCGCTATCTGTATAAACTTGGAAATATCTGCACCGCTATCTGTATAAACATGGAAATATCTACACCGCTACCTGTATAAACATTTAAATATCAGCACCGCTATCTGTATGAACATGGAAATATCTACACCGCTATCTCTATTAACATGGAAATTTCTACACCGCTATCGGTAAGAACATGGAAATAGCTACACCGCTATCTGTATGAACATGGAAATATCTACACCACTACCTGTATGAACATGGAAATATCTACACCTCTATCTCTATGAACATGGATATATCTACACAGCCATCTGGATGAACATGGAAATATCTACACCGCTATCTCTTTGAACATGGAAATATCGACACCGATACCTGCATGAAAATGGAAATATCTACAGAGCTATCTGCATATACATGGAAATATCTAAACAGCTATCTCTTTACACATGGAAATAACTACACCGCTATCTGTATGAACATGGAAATATCTACACCGCCATCTGTATGAACATGGAAATATCTGCACCGCCATCTGTATGAACATATAAATAACTACACGGCCATCTGTATTAAGATGGAGATATCTACACCGCTATCTGCATGAACATGGAAATATCTACACCGCTATCTGTATGAACATGGAAATATCGACACCGCTACCTGTATAAACATGGAAATGTCTACACCGCTACCTGTAAAAACATGGAAATATCAGCACCGCTATCCGTATGAACATGGAAATATCAGCCCCTCTATCTGTATGAGCATGGAAATATCTACAATTCTATCTGTATGAACATGGAAATATCTACACTGCTATCCATATGAACATGGAAATATCTTCACCGCCATCTGTATGAACATGGATATATCTACACAGCCATCGGGATGAACATGGAAATATCTACACCGCTATCTGTATGAACATGGAAATAGCTACACCGCTGTCTGTATGAACATGGAAATATCTACACCACTATCTGTATGAACATGGAAATATCTACACCGCTATCTGTATGAACATGGAAATATCTTCACCGCCATCTGTATGAACATGGATATATCTACACAGCCATCTGGATGAACATGGAAATATCTACACCGGTATCTGTATGAACATGGAAATAGCCACACCGCTATCTGTATGAACATGGAAATATCTTCACCGCCATCGGTATGAACATGGATATATCTAAACAGCCATCTGGATGAACATGGAAATATCTACACAGCTATCTGTATGAACATGGAAATATATACACCGCTATCTGTGTAAGCATGAATACATCTTCACCGCTATCTGTATAAACATGGAAATATCTACATCGCTATCTGTATGAACATGGAAATATCTACACCGCTATCTGTGTAAACATGCATACATCTTCACCGCTATCTGTATAAACATGGAAATATCTACACCGCTATCAGTATGAACATGGAAATAGCTACACCGCTATCTGTATGAACATGGAAATACCAACACCGCTATCTGTATGAACATGGATATATCTACACAGCCATCTGGATGAACATGGATATATATACACAGCCCTCTGGATGGACATGGAAATATCCACACCGCTATCTGTGTAAACATGCATACATCTTCACCGCTATCTGTATAAACATGGAAATATCTACACCGCTTTCTTTATGAACATGGAAATATCTACACCGCTATCTGTTTGAAGATGGACATATATACACCGCTATCTGCATGAAAATGCAAATATCTACACAGCTATCTGCATATACATGGAAATATGTACACAGCTATCTCTTTACACATGGAAATAACTACACCGCTATCTCTATTAACATGGAAATATCTACACCGCCATCTGTATGAACATGGAAATATCTAAACCGCTATCAGCATGAAAATGGAAATATCTACACAGCTATCTGCATATACATGGAAATATTTACACAGCTATCTCTTTACACATGGAAATAACTACACCGCTATCTGTATGAACATGGAAATATCTACACCGCCATCTGTATGAACATGGAAATATGTGCACCGCCATCTGTATGGACATATAAATATCTACACAGCCATCTGTATTAAGATGGAGATATCTACACCGCTATCTATATAAACATGGAAATATCTACACCGCTATCTGTATAAACATGGAAATATCTACACTGCTATCTGTATAAACATGGAAATATCTACACCGCTACCTGTATAAACATGGAAATATCAGCACCGCTATCTGCATGAACATGGAAATATCAGCCCCTCTATCTGTATGAACATGGAAATATCTACACTGCTATCTCTATGAACATGGAAATATCTACACCGCTATCTCTTTGAACATGGAAATATCTAAACCGCTATCTGGATGAACATGGAAATATCTACACAGCTATCTGCATATACTTGGAAATATCTACACAGCTATCTCTTTACACATGGAAATAACTACACCGCTATGTTTATGAACATGGAAATATCTTCACCGCCATCTGTATGAACATGGATATATCTACACAGCCATCTGGATGAACATGGAAATATCTACACCGCTATCTGTATGAACGTGGAAATATCTACACCGCTATCTGTGTAAATATGCATACATCTTCACCGCTATCTGTATAAACATGGAAATATCTACACTGCTATCTGCATGAACATGGAAATATCTACACCGCTATCTGTTTGAACATGGAAATATCTACACCGCTATCTGCATGAAAATGGAAATACCTACACTGCTATCTGCATATACATGGAAATATCTACAAAGCTATCTCTTTACACTTGGAAATAACTACAGCGCTATCTGTATAAACATGGAAATATCTACACCGCTATCTGTATAAACATGGAAATATCTACACCGCTACCTGTATAGACATTTAAATATCAGCACCGCTATCTGTATGAACATGGAAATATCTACACCGCTATCTCTATGAACATGGAAATTTCTACACCGTTATCGGTAAGAACATGGAAATAGCTACACCGCTATCTGTATGAACATGGAAATATCTACACCACGACCTGTATGAACATTGAAATATCTACAAATCTATCTCTATGAACATGGATATATCTACACAGCCATCTGGATGAACATCGAAATAACTACACCGCTATCTGTTTGAACATGGAAATATCTACACCGATATCTGCATGAACATGGAATTATCTACACCGATATCTGCATGAAAATGGAAATATCTACAGAGCTATCTGCATATACATGGAAATATCTACACAGCTAACTCTTTACACATGGAAATAACTACACCGCTATCTGTATGAACATGGAAATATTTACACCGCCATCTGTATGAACATGGAAATATCTGCACAGCCATCTGTATGAGCATATAAAAAACTACACGGTCATCTGTATTAAGATGGAGATATCTACACCGCTATCTGTATGAACATGGAAATATCTACACCGCTATCTGTATGAACATGGAAATATCTACACCGCTATCTGTATAAACATGGAAATATCTACACCGCTACCAGTATAAACATATAAATATCAGCACCGCTATCTGTTTGAACATGGAAATATCAGCCCCTCTATCTGTATGAGCATGGAAATATCTACACTGCTATCTGTATGAACATGGAAATATCTACACCGCTATCCGTATGGACATGGAAATACCTTCACCGCCATCTGTATGAACATGTATATATCTACATAGCCATCTGGATGAACATGGAAATATCTACACCGCTATCTGTATGAACATGGAAATAGCTACACCACTATCTGTATGAACATGGAAATATCTACACCACTATCTGTATGAACGTGGAAATATCTACACCGCTATCTGTATGAACATGGAAATATCTTCACCGCTATCTGTATGAACATGGATATATCTACACAGCCATCTGGATGAACAAGGAAATATCTACACCGCTGTCTGTATGAACATGGAAATAGCCACACTGCAATCTGTATGAACATGGAAATATCTTCACCGCCATCTGTATGAACATGGATATATCTACAAGGCCATCTGGATGAACATGGAAATACCTACAGAGCTATCTGTATGAACATGGAAATATATACACCGCTATCTGTGTAAGCTTGCATACATCCTCACCGCTATCTGTATAAACATGGAAATATCTACGCCGCTATCTGTAAGAACATGGAAATATCTACACCGCTATCTGTGTAAACATGCATACATCTTCACCGCTATCTGTATAAAGATGGAAATATCTACACCGCTATCTGTATGAACATGGAAATAGCTACACCGCTATCTGTATGAACATGGAAATACCAACACCGCTATCTGTATGAACATGGATATATCTACACAGCCATCTGGATGAACATGGAAATATCAACACCGCTATCTGTGTAAACATGCATACATCTTCACCGCTATCTGTATAAACATGGAAATATCTACACCGCTATCTGTACGAACATGGAAATATCTACACCGCTATCTGTATGAACATGGAAATATCTACACAGCTATCTGTTTGAACATGGAAATATCTACACCGCTATCTGCATGAAAATGGAAATATCTACACTGCAATCTGCATATACATGGAAATATCTACACAGCTATCTCTTTACACATGGAAATAACAACACCGCTATCTGTATGAACATGGAAATATCTACACCGCCATCTGTATGAACATGGAAATATCTGCACCGCCATCTGTAGGAACATATAAATATCTACGCCGCCATCTGTATTAAGATGGAGATATCTACACCGCTATCTGTATAAACATGGAAATATCTACACCGCTATGTGTATAAACATGGAAATATCTACACCGTTATCTGTATAAACATGGAAATATCTACACCGCTACCTGTATAAACATGGAAATATCAGCACCGCTATCTTTATGAACATGGAAATATCTACACCGCTATCTGTATGAACATGGAAATATCTACACCGCTATCTGTATGAACATGGAAATATCTACACCACTATCTGTATGAACATGGAAATATCTACACCGCTATCTGTATGAACATGGATATATTAACACAGCCCTCTGGATGAACATGGAAATATCCACACCGCTATCTGTGTAAACATGCATACATCTTCACCGCTATCAGCATAAACATGGAAATATCTACACCGCTATCTTTAGGAACATGGAAATATCTACACCGCTATCTGTTTGAAGATGGAAATATATACACCGCTAACTGCATGAAAATGGAAATATCTACACAGATATCTGCATATACATGGAAATATCTACACAGCTATCTCTTTACACATGGAAATAACTACACCGCTATCTGTATGAACATGGAAATATCTACACCGCCATCTGTATGAACATGGAAATATCTGCACCACCATCTGTAAGAACATATAAATATCTACACCGCCATCTGTATTAAGATGGAGATATCTACACCGCTATCTGAATAAACATGGAAATATCTACACCGCTATCTGTATAAACATGGAGATATCTACACCGCTGTCTGTATAAACATGGAAATATCTACACCGCTACCTGTATAAACATGGAAATATCAGCACCGCTGTCTGTATGAACATGGAAATATCTACACCGCAATCTGTATAAACATGGAAATATCTACACCGCTATCTGTATAAACATGGAAATATCCACACCACTACCTGTATAAACATGGAAATATCAGCACCGCTATCTGTATGAACATGGAAATATCTACACCGCTATCTGTATGAACATGGAAATATCTACACCGCTATCTGTATGAACATGGAAATATCTACACCGCTATCTGTGTGAACATGGAAATATCTACACCGCTATCTGTTTGAACATGGAAATATCTACACCGCTGTCTGCATGAAAATGGAAATATCTGCACAGATATCTGCATATACATTGAAATATCTACACAGCTATCTCTTTACACATGGAAATAACTACACCGCTATCTCTATAAACATGGAAATATCTACACCGCCATGTGTATGAACATGGAAATATCTGCACCGCCATCTGTATGTACATATAAATATCTTCACCGCCATCTGTATTAAGAAGGAGATATCTACAACGCTATCTGTATAAACATGGAAATATCTACACCGCTATCTGTATAAACATGGAAATATCTACACCGCTATCTGTATAAACATGGAAATATCTACACCGCTACCTGTATAAACATGGAAATATCAGCACTGCTATCGGTATGAACATGGAAATATCTACACCGCTATCTGTATGAACATGTTAATATCTACACCGCTATCTCTATGAACATGGAAATATCTTCAAGGCCATCTGTATGAACATGGATATATATACGCAGCCATCTGTATGAACATGGAAATATCTACACCGCTATCTGTATGAACATGGAAATATCTACACCGCTCTCTGTATGAACATGGAAATATCTTCACCGCCATCTGTATGAACATGGATATGTCTACACAGCCATCTGGATGAACATGGAAATATCTACACCGCGATCTGTATGAACATGGAAATATCTACACCGCTATCTGTGTAAACATGCATACACCTTCACCGCTATCTGTATAAACATGGAAATATCTACACCGCTATCTGTATGAACATGGAAATATCTGAACCGCTCTCTTCATGAAAATAGAAATATCTACACAGCTATCTGCATATACATGGAAATATCTACAAAGCTATCTCTTTACACATGGAAATAACTACACCGCTATCTTTTTGAACATGGAAATATCTTCACCGCCATCTGTATGAACATGGATATATCTACACAGCCATCTGGATGAACATGGAAATATCTACACCGCTATCTGTATGAACAAGGAAATATCTACACCGCTATCTGTGTAAACATGCATACATCTTCACCGCTATCTGTATAAACATGGAAATATCTACACTGCTCTCTGCATGAACATGGAAATATCTACACCGCTATCTGTTTGAACATGGAAATATCTACACCGCTATCTGCATGGAAATGGAAATATCTACACAGCGATCTGCATGTACATGGAAATATCTACAAAGCTATCTCTTTACACATGGAAATAACTACAGCGCTATCTCTATAAACATGGAAATATCTACACCGCCATCTGTATGAACATGGAAATATCTGCACCGCCATCTGTATGAACATATAAATATCTACACCACCATCCATATTAAGATGGAGATATCTACACCGCTACCTGTATAAGCATGGAAATATCAGCACAGCTATCTGCATGAACATGGAAATATCAGACCCTCTATCTGTATGAACATGGAAATATCTACACTGCTATCTCTATGAACATGGAAATATCTACACCGCTATCTCTTTGAACATGGAAATATCTAAACCGCTATCTGGATGAACATGGAAATATCTACACAGCTATCTGCATATACTTGGAAATATCTACACAGCTATCTCTTTACACATGGAAATAACTACACCGCTATGTTTATGAACATGGAAATATCTTCAGCGCAATCTGTATGAACATGGATATATCTACACAGCCATCTGGATGAACATGGAAATATCTACACCTCTATCTGTATGAACGTGGAAATATCTACACCGCTATCTGTGTAAATATGCATACATCTTCACCGCTATCTGTATAAACATGGAAATATCTACACTGCTATCTGCATGAACATGGAAATATCTACACCGCTATCTGTTTGAACATGGAAATATCTACACCGCTATCTGCATGAAAATGGAAATATCTACACTGCTATCTGCATATACATGGAAATATCTACAAAGCTATCTCTTTACACATGGAAATAACTACAGCGCTATCTGTATAAACATGGAAATATCTACACTGCTCTCTGTATAAACATGGAAATATCTACACCGCTACCTGTATAGACATTTAAATATCAGCACCACTATCTGTATGAACATGGAAATATCTACACCGCTATCTCTATGAACATGGAAATTTCTACACCGTTATCGGTAAGAACATGGAAATAGCTACACCGCTATCTGTATGAACATGGAAATATCTACACCACTACCTGTATGAACATGGAAATATCTACAAATCTATCTCTATGAACATGGATATATCTACACAGCCATCTGTTTGAACATGGAAATATCTACACCGATATCTGCATGAAAATGGAAATATCTACAGAGCTATCTGCATATACATGGAAATATCTACACAGCTATCTCTTTACACATGGAAATAACTACACCGCTATCTGTATGAACATGGAAATATTTACACCGCCATCTGTATGAACATGGAAATATCTGCACAGCCATCTGTATGAGCATATAAACAACTACACGGTCATCTGTATTAAGATGGAGATATCTACACCGCTATCTGTATGAACATGGAAATATCTACACCGCTATCTGTATGAACATGGAAATATCTACACCGCTATCTGTATAAACATGGAAATATCTACACCGCTACCAGTATAAACATATAAATATCAGCACCGCTATCTGTTTGAACATGGAAATATCAGCCCCTCTATCTGTATGAGCATGGAAATATCTACACTGCTATCTGTATGAACATGGAAATATCTACACCGCTATCCGTATGGACATGGAAATACCTTCACCGCCATCTGTATGAACATGGATATATCTACATAGCCATCTGGATGAACATGGAAATATCTACACCGCTATCTGTATGAACATGGAAATAGCTACACCACTATCTGTATGAACATGGAAATAGCTACACCACTATCTGTATGAACATGGAAATATCTACACCGCTATCTGTATGAACATGGAAATATCTTCACCGCTATCTGTATGAACATGGATATATCTACACAGCCATCTGGATGAACAAGGAAATATCTACACCGCTGTCTGTATGAACATGGAAATAGCCACACTGCAATCTGTATGAACATGGAAATATCTTCACCGCCATCTGTATGAACATGGATATATCTACAAGGCCATCTGGATGAACATGGAAATACCTACAGAGCTATCTGTATGAACATGGAAATATATACACCGCTATCTGTGTAAGCTTGCATACATCCTCACCGCTATCTGTATAAACATGGAAATATCTATGCCGCTATCTGTAAGAACATGGAAATATCTACACCGCTATCTGTGTAAACATGCATACATCTTCACCGCTATCTGTATAAAGATGGAAATATCTACACCGCTATCTGTATGAACATGGAAATAGCTACACCGCTATCTGTATGAACATGGAAATACCAACACCGCTATCTGTATGAACATGGATATATCTACACAGCCATCTGGATGAACATGGAAATATCAACACCGCTATCTGTGTAAACATGCATACATCTTCACCGCTATCTGTATAAACATGGAAATATCTACACCGCTATCTGTACGAACATGGAAATATCTACACCGCTATCTGTATGAACATGGAAATATCTACACAGCTATCTGTTTGAACATGGAAATATCTACACCGCTATCTGCATGAAAATGGAAATATCTACACTGCTATCTGCATATACATGGAAATATCTACACAGCTATCTCTTTACACATGGAAATAACAACACCGCTATCTGTATGAACATGGAAATATCTACACCGCCATCTGTATGAACATGGAAATATCTGCACCGCCATCTGTAGGAATATATAAATATCTACGCCGCCATCTGTATTAAGATGGAGATATCTACACCGCTATCTGTATAAACATGGAAATATCTACACCGCTATCTGTATAAACATGGAAATATCTACACCGCTATCTGTATAAACATGGAAATATCTACACCGCTACCTGTATAAACATGGAAATATCAGCACCGCTATCTGTATGAACATGGAAATATCTACACCGCTATCTGTATGAACATGGAAATATCTACACCGCTATCTGTATGAACATGGAAATATCTACACCACTATCTGTATGAACATGGAAATATCTACACCGCTATCTGTATGAACATGGATATATTAACACAGCCCTCTGGATGAACATGGAAATATCCACACCGCTATCTGTGTAAACATGCATACATCTTCACCGCTATCTGAATAAACATGGAAATATCTACACCGCTATCTTTAGGAACATGGAAATATCTACACCGCTATCTGTTTGAAGATGGAAATATATACAACGCTATCTGCATGAAAATGGAAATATCTACACAGCTATCTGCATATACATGGAAATATCTACACAGCTATCTCTTTACACATGGAAATAACTACACCGCTATCTGTATGAACATGGAAATATCTACACCGCCATCTGTATGAACATGGAAATGTCTGCACCACCATCTGTAAGAACATATAAATATCTACACCGCCATTTGTATTAAGATGGAGATATCTACACCGCTATCTGAATAAACATGGAAATATCTACACCGCTATCTGTATAAACATGGAAATATCTACACCGCTATCTGTATAAAGATGGAAATATCTACACCGCTACCTGTATAAACATGGAAATATCAGCACCGCTGTCTGTATGAACATGGAAATATCTACACCGCAATCTGTATAAACATGGAAATATCTACACCGCTATCTGTATAAACATGGAAATATCCACACCACTACCTGTATAAACATGGAAATATCAGCACCGCTATCTGTATGAACATGGAAATATCTACACCGCTATCTGTATGAACATGGAAATATCTACACCGCTATCTGTATGAACATGGAAATATCTACACCGCTATCTGTATGAACATGGAAATATCTACACCGCTATCTGTTTGAACATGGAAACATCTACACCGCTGTCTGCATGAAAATGGAAATATCTGCACAGCTATCTGCATATACATGGAAATATCTACACAGCTATCTCTTTACACATGGAAATAACTACACAGCTATCTCTATAAACATGGAAATATCTACACCGCCATCTGTATGAACATGGAAATATCTGCACCGCCATCTGTATGAACATATAAATATCTTCACCGCCATCTGTATTAAGAAGGAGATATCTACACCGCTATCTGCATAAACATGGAAATATCTACACCGCTATCTGTATAAACATGGAAATATCTACACCGCTATCTGTATAAACATGGAAATATCTACACCGCTACCTGTATAAACATGGAAATATCAGCACCGCTATCGGTATGAACATGGAAATATCTACACCGCTATCTGTATGAACATGTTAATATCTACACCGCTATCTCTATGAACATGGAAATATCTTCAAGGCCATCTGTATGAACATGGATATATATACGCAGCCATCTGTATGAACATGGAAATATCTACACCGCTATCTGTATGAACATGGAAATATCTACACCGCTCTCTGTATGAACATGGAAATATCTTCACCGCCATCTGTATGAACATGGATATGTCTACACAGCCATCTGGATGAACATGGAAATATCTACACCGCGATCTGTATGAACATGGAAATATCTACACCGCTATCTGTGTAAACATGCATACACCTTCACCGCTATCTGTATAAACATGGAAATATCTACACCGCTATCTGTATGAACATGGAAATATCTGAACCGCTATCTGCATGAAAATAGAAATATCTACACAGCTATCTGCATATACATGGAAATATCTACAAAGCTATCTCTTTACACATGGAAATAACTACACCGCTATCTCTATAAACATGGAAATATCTACACCGCGATCTGTATGAAGATGGAAATATCTGCACCTCCATCTGTATGAACATATAATTGTCTACACCGCCATCTATATTAAGATGGATATATCTTCACCGCTATCTGTATAAACTTCGAAATATCAACACCGCTATCTGTATAAACATGAAAATATCTACACCACCATCTGTATAAACATGGAAATATCTACACCGCTACCTGTATAAACATGGAAATATCAGCATCGCTATCTGTATGAACATGGAAATATCTACACCGCTATCTGTATGAACATGGAAATATCTACACCGCTATCTGTATGAACATGGAAATAGCTACACAGCTATCTGTATGAACATGGAAATATCTTCACCGTCATCTGTATGAACATGGATATATCTACACAGCCATATGGATGAACATGGAAATATCTACACAGCTATCTGTATGAACATGGAAATATATACACCGCTATCTGTGTAAACACGCATACATCTTCACCGCTATCTGTATAAACATGGAAATATCTACACCGCTATCTGTATGAACATGGAAATATCTACACCGCTATCTGTGTAAACATGCATACATCTTCACCGCTATCTGTATAAACATGGAAATATCTACACCGCTATCTGTATGAACATGGAAATATCTACACCGCTATCTGTTTGAACATGGATATATCTATTCCGCTATCTGCATGAAAATGGAAATATCTACACAGCTATGTGCATATACATGGAAATGTCTACAAAGCAATCTCTTTACACATGGAAATAACTACAGCGCTATCTCTATAAACATGGAAATATCTACACCGCCATCTGTATGAACATGGAAATATCTGCACCGCCATCTGTAGGAACATATAAATATCTACGCCGCCATCTGTATTAAGATGGAGATATCTACACCGCTATCTGTATAAAAATGGAAATATCTACACCGCTATCTGTATAAACATGGAAATATCTACACAGCAATCTGTATGAACATGGATATATCTACACAGCCTTCTGGATGAACATGGGAATATCAACACCACTATCTGTGTAAACATGCATACATCTTCACCGCTATCTGTATAAACATGGAAATATTTACACCGCTATCTCTATGAACATGGAAATATCTACACCGCTATCTGTATGAACATGGAAATATCTACACCGCTATCTGTATAAACATGGAAATATCTACACCGCTACCTGTATAAACATGGAAATATCAGCACCGCTATCTGTTTGAACATGGAAATATCAGCCCCTCTATCTGTATGAGCATGGAAATATCTACACTGCTATCTGTATGAACATGGAAATATCTTCACCGCTATCTGTATGAACATGGATATATCTACACAGCCATCTGGATGAACAAGGAAATATCTACACCGCTGTCTGTATGAACATGGAAATAGCCACACCGCTATCTGTATGAACATGGAAATATCTTCACCGCCATCTGTATGAACATGGATATATCTACAAGGCCATCTGGATGAACATGGAAATACCTACAGAGCTATCTGTATGAACATGGAAATATATACACCGCTATCTGTGTAAGCTTGCATACATCTTCACCGCTATCTGTATAAACATGGAAATATCTACGCCGCTATCTGCAAGAACATGGAAATATCTACACCGCTATCTGTGTAAACATGCATACATCTTCACCGCTATCTGTATAAAGATGGAAATATCTACACCGCTATCTGTATGAACATGGAAATAGCTACACCGCTATCTGTATGAACATGGAAATATCAACACCGCTATCTGTATGAACATGGATATATCTACACAGCCATCTGGATGAACATGGAAATATCAACACCGCTATATGTTTAAACATGCATACATTTTCACCGCTATCTGTATAAACATGGAAATAGCTACACCGCTATCTGTATGAACATGGAAATATCTACACCGCTATCTGTATGAACATGGAAATATCTACACCGCTATCTGTTTGAACATGGAAATATCTACACCGCTATCTGCATGAAAATGGAAATATCTACACTGCTATCTGCATATACATGGAAATATCTACACAGCTATCTCTTTACCATGGAAATAACAACACCGCTATCTGTATGAACATGGAAATATCTACACCGCCATCTGTATGAACATGGAAATATCTGCACCGCCATCTGTAGGAACATATAAATATCTACGCCGCCATCTGTATTAAGATGGAGATATCTACACCTCTATCTGTATAAACATGGAAATATCTACACCGCTATGTGTATAAACATGGAAATATCTACACCGCTATCTGTATAAACATGGAAATATCTACACCGCTACCTGTATAAACAAGGAAATATCAGCACCGCTATCTGTATGAACATGGAAATATCTACACCGCTATCTGTATGAACATGGAAATATCTTCACCGCTATCTGTATTAACATGGAAATATCTACACCGCTATCTGTATGAATATGGAAATATCTACACCGCTATCTGTATGAACATGGATATATCTACACAGCCCTCTGGATGAACATGGAAATATCCACACCGCTATCTGTGTAAACATGCATACATCATCACCGCTATCTGTATAAACATGGAAATATCTACACCGCTATCTTTATGAACATGGAAATATCTACACAGCTATCTGTTTGAACATGGAAATATATACACAGCTCTCTGCATGAAAATGGAAATATCTACACAGCTATCTGCACATACATGGAAATATCTAAACAGCTATCTCTTTACACATGGAAATAACTATACCGCTATCTGTATGAACATGGAAATATCTACACAGCCATCTGTATGAACATGGAAATATCTGCACCACCATCTGTAAGAACATATAAATATCTACACCGCCATCTGTATTAAGATGGAGATATCTACACCGCTATCAGAATAAACATGGAAATATCTACACCGCTATCTGTATAAACATGGAAATATCTACACCGCTATCTGTATAAACATGGAAATATCTACACCGCTACCTGTATAAACATGGAAATATCAGCACCGCTATCTGTATGAACATGGAAATATCTACACCGCTATCTGTATAAACATGGAAATATCTACACCGCTATCTGTATAAACATGGAAATATCCACACCACTACCTGTATAAACATGGAAATATCAGCACCGGTATCTGTATGAACATGGAAATATCTACACCGCTATCTGTATGAACATGGAAATATCTACAGCGCTCTCTGTATGAACATGTTAATATCTACACCGCTATCTCTATAAACATGGAAATATCTTAAAGGCCATCTGTATGAACATGGTTATATCTACGCAGCCATCTGTATGAACATGGAAATATCTACACCGCTATCTGTATGAACATGGAAATATCTTCACCGCCATCTGTATGAACATGGATATGTCTACACAGCCATCTGGATGAACATGGAAATATCTACACCGCGATCAGTATGAACATGGAAATATTTACACCGCTATCTGTGTAAACATGTATACACCTTCACCGCTATCTGTATAAACATGGAAATATCTACACCGCTATCTGTATGAACATGGAAATATCTGAACCGCTATCTGCATGAAAATAGAAATATCTACACAGCTATCTGCATATACATGGAAATATCTACAAAGCTATCTCTTTACACATGGAAATAACTACACCGCTATCTCTATAAACATGGAAATATCTACACCGCCATCTGTATGAAGATGGAAATATCTGCCCCGCCATCTGTATGAACATATAATTGTCTACACCGCCATCTGTATTAAGATGGATATATCTTCACCGCTATCTGTATAAACTTCGAAATATCTACACCGCTATCTGTATAAACATGGAAATATCTACACCGCTATCAGTATAAACATGGAAATATCTACATCGCTACCTGTATAAACATGGAAATATCAGCACCGCTATCTGTATGAACATGGAAATATCTACACCGCTATCTGTATGAACATGGAAATATCTACACCGCTATCTGTATGAACATGGAAATAGCTACACCGCTATCTGTATGAACATGGAAATATCTTCACCGTCATCTGTATGAACATGGATATATCTACACAGCCATATGGATGAACATGGAAATATCTACACAGCTATCTGTATGAACATGGAAATATATACACCGCTATCTGTGTAAACACTCATACATCTTCACCGCTATCTGTATAAACATGGAAATATCTACACCGCTATCTGTATGAACATGGAAATATCTACTCCGCTATCTGCATGAAAATGGAAATATCTACACAGCTATGTGCATATACATGGAAACGTCTACAAAGCTATCTCCTTACACATGGAAATAACTACACAATATCTCTATAAACATGGAAATATCTACACCGCCATCTGTATGAACATGGAAATATCTGCAACGCCATCTGTATGAACATATAAATATCTACACCGCCATCTATATTAAGATGGAGATATCTACACCGCTATCTGTATAAACCTGGAAATATCTACACCGCTATGTGTATAAACATGGAAATATCTACACCGCTATCTGTATAAACATGGAAATATCTACACTGCTACCTGTATAAACATGGAAATATCAGCACCGCTATCTGTATGAACATGGAAATACCTACACCGCTATCTGTATGAACATGGAAATATCTACACCGCTATCTGTATGAACATGGAAATAGCTACAGCACTATCTGTATGAACATGGAAATATCTACACCACTATCTGTATGAACATGGAAATATCTACACCGCTATCTGTATGAACATGGATATATCTACAAAGCCGTCCGTATGAACATGGAAATATCCGCACTGCTATCTGTATTAACATGGATATATCTACACAGCCATCTGGATGAACATGGAAATATCTGCACCGCCGTCTGTATGAAAATATATATAACTACACGGCCATCTGTATTAAGATGGAGATATCTACACCGCTATCTGTATAAACATGGAAATATCTACACCGCTATCTGTATAAACATGGAAATATCTACACAGCTATCTGTATGAACATGGAAACATCTGCACCGCCATCTGTATGAACATATAAATACCTATACCGCCATCTGTATTAAGATGGAGATATCTACACCGATATCTGTATAAACCTGGAAATACCTACACAGCTATCTGTATAAACCTGGAAATATCTACACCGCTATCTGTATGAACATGGAAATATCTACACCGCTATCTGTATGAACATGGAAATATCTACACCGCTATCTGTATGAACATGGAAATAGCTACACCGCTATCTGTATGAACATGGAAATCTCTACACCGCTATCTGTATGAAAATGGAAATATCTTCACCGCCATCTGTATGTACATGGATATATCTACACAGCCATCTGGATGAACATGGAAATATCTACACCGCTATCTTTATGAACATGGAAATAGCTACACCGCTACCTGTATGCACATGGAAATATCTACCCCGCTATCTGTATGAACATGGAAATATCTACACCGCTATCTGTATGAAGATGGAAATATCTTCACCGCCATCTGTATGAACATGGATATATCTACAGAGCCATCTGGATGAACATGGAAATATCTACACCGCTATCTGAATGAACATGGAAATATCTACACCGCTATCTGTATGAACATGGAAATATCTTCACCGCCATCTGTATTAACATGGATATGTCTACACAGCTATCTGGATGAACATGGAAATATCTACACCGCGATCTGTATGAACATGGAAATATCTACACCGCTATCTTTGTAAACATGCATACATCTTCACCGCTATCTGTATAAACATGGAAATATCTACACCACTATCTGTATGAACATGGAAATATCTACACCGCTATCTGTTTGAACATGGAAATATCTAAACTGCTATCTGCATGAAAATAGATATATCTACACAGCTATCTGCATATACATGGAAATATCTACAAAGCTATCTCTATACACATGGAAATAACTACACCGCTATCTCTATAAACATGGAAATATCTACACCGCCATCTGTATGAACATGGAAATAACTGCACCGCCATCTGTATGAACTTATAAATATCTACACCGCCATCTGTATTAAGATGGAGATATCTTCACCGCTATCTGTATAAACTTGGAATGATCAGCAATGCTATCTGTATGAACATGGAAATATCTAAACCGCTATCTCCATGAACATGGAAATATCTACACCGCTATCTGTATGAACATGGAAATAGCTACACCGCTATCTGTATCAGCATGGAAATATCTACACCACTATCTGTATGAACATGGAAATATCTACACAGCTATCTGTATGAACATGGATATATCTACACAGCCATCTGGATGAACATGGAAATATCTACACCGCTATCTGTATGAACATGGAAATATCTACACCGCTATCTGTGTAAACATGCATACATCTTCACGGCTATCTGTATAAACATGGAAATATCTACACCGCTATCTGTATGAACACGGAAATAGCTACACCGCTATCTGTATGAACGTGGAAATATCTACACCGCTATCTGTATGAACATGGATATCTCTACACAGCCATCTGCATGAAAATGGAAATATCTACACTGCTATCTGCATATACATGGAAATATCTACACAGCTATCTCTTTACACATGGAAATAACTACACCGCTATCTGCATGAAAATGGAAATATCTACACTGCTATCTGCATATACATGGAAATATCTACACAGCTATCTCTTTACACATGGAAATAACTACACCGCTATCTGTATGAACTTGGAAATATCTACACCGCCATCTGTACGAACATGGAAATATCTGCACCGCCATCTGTATGAACATATAAGTATTTACACCACCATCTGTATTAAGAAGGAGATATCTACACCGCTATCTGTATAAACATGGAAATATCTACACCGCTATCTGTATAAACATGGAAATATCTACACCGCTATCTGTATAAACATTGAAATATCTACACCGCTACCTGTATAATCATGGAAGTATCAGCACCGCTATCAGTATGAACATGGAAATATCTACACCGCTATCTGTATGAACATGGAAATATCTACACCGCTATCTGTATGAACATGGAAATATCTTCGCCATCTGTATGAACATGGATATATCTACACAGCCACCTATATGAACATGGAAATATCTACACCGCTATCTGTATGAACATGGAAATATCTTCACCGCCATCTGTATGAACATGGATATGTCTACACAGCCATCTGGATGAAGATTTAAATAGCTACACGGCTATCTGTATGAGCATGGAAATATCTACACCACTATCTGTATGAACATGGAAATATCTACACCGCTATCTGTATGAACATGGAAATATCTACACCGCTATCTGTATGAACACGGAAATATCAGCCCCTCTATCTGTATGAACATGGAAATATCTACACCAATATCTCTATAAACCTGGAAATATCTACACCGCCATCTGTATGAACATGGAAATATCTGCAGCGCCATCTGTATGAACATATAAATATCTACACCGCCATCTGTATTAAATTTGAGATATCTACACCGCTATCTGTATATACCTGGAAATATCTACACCGCTATCTGTATAAACATGGAAATATCTACACCGCTACCTGTATAAACATGGAAATATCACCACCGCTATCTGTATGAACATGGAAATATCTGCACCGCTATCTGCATGAACATATAAATATCTACACCGCCATCTATATTAAGATGGAGATATCTACACCGCTACCTGTATAAACATTTAAATATCAGCATCGCTATCTGTATGAACATGGAAACATCTACACCGCTATCTCTATGAACATGGAAATTTCTACACCGCTATCGGTATGAACATGGAAATAGCTACACCACTATCTGTATGAACATGGAAATATCTACACCACTACCTGTATGAACATGGAAATATCTACACCTCTATCTCTATGAACATGGATATATCTACACAGGCATCTGGATGAACATGGAAATATCTACACCGCTATCTGTATGAACATGGAAATATCTACACCGCTATCTGTGTAAATATGAATACATCTTCACCGCAATCTGTATAAACATGGAAATATCTACACCGCTATCTGTATGAACATGGAAATATCTACACCGCTATCTGTGTAAACATGCATACATCTTCACTGCTATCTGTACGAACATGGAAATATCTACACCGCTATCTGTATGAACGTGGAAATATCTACACCGCTATCTGTATGAACATGGAAATATCTACACTGCTATCTGTATAAACATGGAAATATCTACACCGCTATCTGTATAAACATGGAAATATCAGCACCGCTTTCTGTATGAACATGGAAATATCTACACCGCTATCTGTTTGAACATGGAAATATCTAAACCGCTATCTGTGTAAACATGCATACAACTTCACCGCTATCTGTATAAACATGGAAATATCTACACCGCTATCAGTATGAACATGGAAATATCTACACCGCTATCTGTTTGAACATGGAAATATCTAAACCGCTATCTGCATGAAAATGGAAATATCTACACAGCTATCTGCATATACATGGAAATATCTACACCGATATCTCTTTACACATGGAAATATCTACACCGCCATCTGTATGAACATGGAAATATCTGCACTGCCATCTGTATGAACATATAAATATCTACACCGCCATCTGTATTAAGATGGAGAGTTCTACACCGCTATCTGTATAAACATGGAAATATCTACACCGCTATCTGTATGAACATGGAAATATCAGCCCCTCTATCTGTATGAACATGGAAATATCTACACCACTATCCGTATGAACATGGAAATATCTACACCACTATCTTATGAACATGGAAATATCTACACCGCTATCTGTGTAAACATGCAAACATCTTCACCGCTATCTGTATGAACATGGAAATATCTACACCGCTATCTGTTTGAACATGGAAATATCTACACCCCTATCTGCATGAAAATGGAAATATCTACACAGCTATCTGCATATACATGGAAATATCTACACAGCTATCTCTTTACACATGGAAATAACTACACCACTATCTCTATAAACATGGAAATATCTACACCGCCATCTGTATGAACATGGAAATATCTGCAGCGCCATCTGTATGAACATATAAATATCTACACCGCCATCTGTATTAAAATTGAGATATCTACACCGCTATCTGTATAAACCTGGAAATATCTACACCGCTATCTGTATAAACATGGAAATATCTACACCGCTACCTGTATAAACATGGAAATATCAGCACCACTATCGGTATGAACATGGAAATATCACCACCGCTATCTGTATGAACATGGAAATATCTGCACCGCTATCTGCATGAACATATAAATATCTACACCGCCATCTATATTAAAATGGAGATATCTACACCGCTACCTGTATAAACATTTAAATATTAGCATCGCTATCTGTATGAACATGGAAATATCTACACCGCTATCTCTATGAACATGGAAATTTCTACACTGCTATGGGTATGAACATGGAAATAGCTACACCGCTATCTGTATGAACATGGAAATATCTACACCACTACCTGTATGAACATGGAAATATCTACACCTCTATCTCTATGAACATGGATATATCTACAAAGGCATCTGGATGAACATGGAAATATCTACACCGCTATCTGTATGAACATGGAAATATCTACACCGCTATCTGTGTAAATATGCATACATCTTCACCGCAATCTGTATAAACATGGAAATATCTAGACCGCTATCTGTATGAACATGGAAATATCTACACCGCTATCTGTATGAACATGGAAATATCTACACCGCTATCTGTTTGAACATGGAAATATCTACACCGCTATATGCATGAAAATGGAAATATCTACAGAGCTATCTAAATATACTTGGAAATATCTACACAGCTATCTCTTTACACATGGAAATAACTACACCGCTATCTGTATGAACATGGAAATATCTACACCGCCATCTGTATGAACATGGAAATATCTGCACCGCCATCTGTATGAACATATAAATAACTACACGGCCATCTGTATTAAGATGGAGATATCTACTCCGCTATCTGTATGAACATGGAAATATCTACACCGCTATCTGTATGAACATGGAAATATGTACACGGCTACCTGTATAAACATGGAAATATCAGCACCGCTATCTATATGAACATGGAAATATCAGCCCCTCTATCTCTATGAGCATGGAAATATCTACACTGCTATCTGTATGAACATGGAAATATCTACACCGCCATCGGTATGAACATGGAAATATCGGCACCGCCATCTGTATGGACATATAAATATCTACCCCACCATCTGTATTAAGATGGAGATATCTACACCGCTATCTGTATAAACATGGAAATATCTACACCGCTATCTGTATAAACATGGAAATAACTACAATGCTATCTGTATAAACATGGAAATATCTACACCGCTACCTTTATAAACATGGAAATATCAGCACCGCTATCTGCATGAACATGGAAATATCAGCCCCCCTATCTGTATGAACATGGAAATATCTACACCGCTATCTCTGTGAACATGGAAATATCTACACCGCTATCTGTTTGAACATGGAAATATCTAAACCGCTATCTGGATGAACATGGAAATATCTACACAGCTATCTGCATATACATGGAAATATCTACACAGCTCTCTCTTTACACATGGAAATAACTACACCGCTATCTTTATGAACATGCAAATAACTTCACCGCCATCTGTATGAACATGGAAATATCTGCACCGCCATCTGTATGAACATATAAATAACTACACGGCTATCTGTATTAAGATGGAGATATCTACTCCTCTATCTGTATGAACATGGAAATATCTACACCGCTACCTGTATAAACATGGAAATATCTACACCGCTACCTGTATAAACATGGAAATATCAGCACCGCTATCTATATGTACATGGAAATATCAGCCCCTCTATCTGTATGATCATGGAAATATCTACACTGCTATCTGTATGAACGTGGAAATATCTACACCGCTATCCGTATGAACATGGAAATATCTTCACCGCCATCTGTATGAACATGGATATATCTACACAGCCATCTGGATGAAGATGGAAATATCTACACCGCTATCTGTATGAACATGGAAATATCTACACCGCTATCTGTGTAAATATGAATACATCTTCACCGCAATCTGTATAAACATGGAAATATCTACACCGCTATCTGTATGAACATGGAAATATCTACACCGCTATCTGTGTAAACATGCATAGATCTTCACTGCTATCTGTACGAACATGGAAATATCTACACCGCTATCTGTATGAACGTTGAAATATCTACACCGCTATCTGTATGAACATGGAAATATCTACACTGCTATCTGTATAAACATGGAAATATCTACACCGCTATCTGTATAAAGATGGAAATATCAGCACCGCTTTCTGTATGAACATGGAAATATCTACACCGCTATCTGTTTGAACATGGAAATATCTAAACCGCTATCTGTGTAAACATGCATACAACTTCACCGCTATCTGTATAAACATGGAAATATCTACACTGCTATCTGTATGAACATGGAAATATCTACACCGCTATCTGTTTGAACATGGAAATATCTAAACCGCTATCTGCATGAAAATGGAAATATCTACACAGCTATTTGCATATACATGGAAATATCTACACCGCTATCTCTTTACACATGGAAATATCTACACCGCCATCTGTATGAACATGGAAATATCTGCACGGCCATCTGTATGAACATATAAATATCTACACCGCCATCTGTATTAAGATGGAGAGTTCTACACCGCTATCTGTATGAACATGGAAATATCAGGCCCTCTATCTGTATGAACATGGAAATATCTACACCACTATCTGTATGAACATGGAAATATCTACACCACTATCTTATGAACATGGAAATATCTACACCGCTATCTGTGTAAACATGCAAACATCTTCACCGCTATCTGTATGAACATGGAAATATCTACACCGCTATCTGTTTGAACATGGAAATATCTACACCACTATCTGCATGAAAATGGAAATATCTACACAGCTATCTGCACATACATGGAAATATCTACACAGCTATCTCTTTACACATGGAAATAACTACACCACTATCTCTATAAACATGGAAATATCTACACCGCTATCTGTATGAACTTGGAAATATCTGCAGCGCCATCTGTATGAACATATAAATATCTACACCGCCATCTGTATTAAAATTGAGATATCTACACCGCTATCTGTATAAACCTGGAAATATCTACACCGCTATCTGTATAAACATGGAAATATCTACACCGCTACCTGTATAAACATGGAAATATCAGCACCACTATCGGTATGAACATGGAAATATCACCACCGCTATCTGTATGAACATGGAAATATCTGCACCGCTATCTGCATGAACATATAAATATCTACACCGCCATCTATATTAAGATGGAGATATCTACACCGCTACCTGTATAAACATTTAAATATCAGCATCGCTATCTGTATGAACATGGAAATATCTACACCGCTATCTCTATGAACATGGAAATTTCTACACCGCTATCGGTATGAACATGGAAATAGCTACACCGCTATCTGTATGAACATGGAAATATCTACACCACTACCTGTATGAACATGGAAATATCTACACCTCTATCTCTATGAACATGGATATATCTACACAGGCATCTGGATGAACATGGAAATATCTACACCGCTATCTGTATGAACATGGAAATATCTACACCGCTATCTGTGTAAATATGCATACATCTTCACCGCAATCTGTATAAACATGGAAATATCTACACCGCTATCTGTATGAACATGGAAATATCTACACCGCTATCTGTGTAAACATGCATACATCTTCACTGCTATCTGTACGAACATGGAAATATCTACACCGCTATCTGTATGAACGTGGAAATATCTACACCGCTATCTGTATGAACATGGAAATATCTACAGTGCTATCTGTATAAACATGGAAATATCTACACCGCTATCTGTATAAACATGGAAATATCAGCACCGCTTTCTGTATGAACATGGAAATATCTACAGCGCTATCTGTTTGAACATGGAAATATCTAAACCGCTATCTGTGTAAACATGCATACAACTTCACCGCTATCTGTATAAACATGGAAATATCTACACCGCTATCTGTATGAACATGGAAATATCTACACCGCTATCTGTTTGAACATGGAAATATCTAAACCGCTATCTGCATGAAAATGGAAATATCTACACAGCTATCTGCATATACATGGAAATATCTACACCGCTATCTCTTTACACGTGGAAATATCTACACCGCCATCTGTATGAACATGGAAATATCAGCCCCTCTATCTGTATGAACATGGAAATATCTACACCACTATCTGTATGAACATGGAAATATCTACACCACTATCTTATGAACATGGAATTATCTTCACCGCCATCAGTATGAACATGGATATGTCTACACAGCCATCTGGATGAACATGGAAATATCTACACCGCTATCTGTATGAACATGGAAATAGCTACACCGCTATCTGTATGAACATGGAAGTATCCTCACCGCCATCTGTATGAATATGGGTATATCTACACAGCCATCTGGATGAACATGGAAATATCTACACCGCTATCTGCATGAACATGGAAATAGCTACACCGCTATCTGTATGAACATGGAAATATCTACACCAATATCTGTATGAACATGGAAATATCTACACCGCTATCTGTACGAACATGGAAATATCTTCACCGCCATCTGTATGAACATGGATATATCTACACAGCCATCTGGATGAACATGGAAATATCTACACCGCTATCTGTATGAACATGGAAATATCTACACCGCTATCTGTGTAAACATGCAAACATCTTCACCGCTATCTGTATAAAGATGGAAATATCTGCACCACTATCTGTATGAACATGGAAATATCTACACCGCTATCTGTTTGAACATGGAAATATCTACACCACTATCTGCATGAAAATGGAAATATCTACACAGCTATCTGCATATACATGGAAATATCTACACAGCTATCTCTTTACACATGGAAATAACTACACCACTATCTCTATAAACATGGAAATATCTACACCGCCATCTGTATGAACATGGAAATATCTGCACCGCCATCTGTATGAACATATAAATATCTACACCGCCATCTGTATTAAGATGGAGATATCTACACCGCTATCTGTATAAACCTGGAAATATCTACACCGCTATCTGTATAAACATGGAAATATCTACACCGCTACCTGTATAAACATGGAAATATCAGCACCACTATCGGTATGAACATGGAAATATCACCACCGCTATCTGTATGAACATGGAAATATCTGCACCGCTTTCTACATGAACATATAAATATCTACACCGCCATCTATATTAAGATGGAGATATCTACACCGCTACCTGTATAATCATTTAAATATCAGCATCGCTATCTGTATGAACATGGAAATATCTACACCGCTATCTGTATGAACATGGAAATTTCTACACCACTATCGGTATGAACATGGAAATAGCTACACCGCTATCTGTATGAACATGGAAATATCTACACCACTACCTGTATGAACATGGAAATATCTACACCTCTATCTCTATGAACATGGATGTATCTACACAGGCATCTGGATGATCATGGAAATATCTACACCGCTATCTGTATGAACATGGAAATATCTACACCGCTATCTGTGTAAATATGCATACATCTTCACTGCAATCTGTATAAACATGGAAATATCTACACCGCTATCTGTATGAACATGGAAATATCTACACCGCTATCTGTTTGAACATGGAAATATCTACACCGCTATATGCATGAAAATGGAAATATCTACAGAGCTATCTAAATATACTTGGAAATATCTACACAGCTATCTCTTTACACATGGAAATAACTACACCGCTATCTGTATGAACATGGAAATATCTACACCGCCATCTGTATGAACATGGAAATATCTGCACCGCCATCTTTATGAACATATAAATAACTACACGGCCATCTGTATTAAGATGGAGATATCTACTCCTCTATCTGTATGAACATGGAAATATCTACACCGCTATCTGTATGAACATGGAAATATGTACACGGCTACCTGCATAAACATGGAAATATCAGCACCGCTATCTATATGAACATGGAAATATCAGCCCCTCTATCTCTATGAGCATGGAAATATCTACACTGCTATCTGTATGAACATGGAAATATCTACACCGCCATCGGTATGAACATGGAAATATCGGCACCGCCATCTGTATGGACATATAAATATCTACCCCACCATCTGTATTAAGATGGAGATATCTACACCGCTATCTGTATAAACATGGAAATATCTACACCGCTATCTGTATAAACATGGAAATAACTACACTGCTATCTGTATAAACATGGAAATATCTACACCGCTACCTTTATAAACATGGAAATATCAGCACCGCTATCTGAATGAACATGGAAATATCAGCCCCTCTATCTGTATGAACATGGAAATATCTACACCGCTATCTCTGTGAACATGGAAATATCTACACCGCTATCTGTATGAACATGGAAATATCTAAACCGCTATCTGGATGAACATGGAAATATCTACACAGCTATCTGCATATACATGGAAATATCTACACAGCTCTCTCTTTACACATGGAAATAACTACACCGCTTTCTTTATGAACATGCAAATACCTTCACCGCCATCTGTATGAACATGGAAATATCTGCACCGCCATCTGTATGAACATATAAATAACTACACGGCCATCTGTATTAAGATGGAGATATCTACTCCTCTATCTGTATGAACATGGAAATATCTACACCGCTACCTGTATAAACATGGAAATATCTACACCGCTACCTGTATAAACATGGAAATATCAGCACCGCTATCTATATGAACATGGAAATATCAGCCCCTCTATCTGTATGATCATGGAAATATCTACACTGCTATCTGTATGAACGTGGAAATATCTACACCGCTATCCGTATGAACATGGAAATATCTTCACCGCCATCTGTATGAACATGGATATATCTACACAGCCATCTGGATGAACGTGGAAATATCTACACCGCTATCTGCATGAACATGGAAATATCTACACCGCTATCTGTGTAAACATGCATACCTCTTCACCGCAATCTCTATAAGCATGGAAATATCTACACCGCTATCTGTATGAACATGGATATATCTACACCGCCATCTGTTTGAACATGGAAATATCTAAACCGCTATCAGCATGAAAATGGAAATATCTGCACAGCTATCTGCATATACATGGAAATGTCTACACAGCTATCTCTTTACACATGGAAATAACTACACCGCTATCTGTATGAACATGGAAATATCTACACCACCATCTGTATGAACATGGAAATATCTGCACCGCCATCTGTATGGACATATAAATATCTACACCGCCATCTGTATTAAGATGGAGATATCTACACCGCTATCTGTATAAACATGGAAATATCTACACCGCTATCTGTATAAACATGGAAATATCTACACCGCTATCTGTATAAACATGGAAATATCTACACCGCTACCTGTATAAACATGGAAATTTCTACACCGCTATCGGTAAGAACATGGAAATAGCTACACCGCTATCTGTATGAACATGGAAATATCTACACCATTACCTGTATGAACATGGAAATATCTACACCTCTCTCTCTATGAACATGGATATATCTACACAGCCATCTGGATGAACATGGAAATATCTACACCGCTATCTCTTTGAACATGGAAATATCTACACCGATATCTGCATGATAATGGAAATAACTACAGAGCTATCTGCATATACATGGAAATAACTACAGAGCTATCTGCAAATACATGGAAATATCTACACCGCTATCTCTTTACACATGGAAATAACTACACCGCTATCTGTATGAACATGGAAATATCTGCACCGCCATCTGTATGAACATATAAATAACTGCACGGCCATCTGTATTAAGATGGAGATATCTACACCGCTATCTGTATGAACTTGGAAATATCTACACCGCTACCTGTATAAACATGGAAATATCTACACCGCTACCTGTATAAACATGGAAATAACAGCACCGCTATCTGTATGAACATGGAAATATCAGCCCCTCTATCTGTATGAGCATTGAAATATCTACACTGCTATCTGTATGAACATGGAAATATCTACACCGCGATCCATATGAACATGGAAATATCTTCACCGCCATCTGTATGAACATGGATATATCTACACAGCCATCTGGATGAACATGGAAATATCTACACCGCTATCTGTATGAACATGGAAATATCTACACCGCTCTCTATATGAACATGGAAATATCTTCACCGCCATCTGTATGAACATGGATATATCTACACAGCCATCTGGATGAACATGGAAATATCTACACCGCGATCTGTATGAACATGGAAATATCTACACCGCTATCTGTGTAATCATGCATACACCTTCACCGCTATCTGTATAAACATGGAAATATCTACACCGCTATCTGTATGAACATGGAAATATCTGAACCGCTATCTGCATGAAAATAGAAATATCTACACAGCTATCTGCATATACATGGAAATATCTACAAAGCTATCTCTTTACACATGGAAATAACTACACCTCTATCTCTATAAACATGGAAATATCTACACCGCCATCTGTATAAACATGGAAATATCTGCACCGCCATCTGTATGAACATATAAATATCTACACCGCCATCTATATTAAGATGGAGATATCTACACCGCTACCTGTATAAACATTAAAATATCAGCACAGCTATCTGTATGAACATGGAAATATCTACACCGCTATCTCTATGAACATGGAAATTTCTACACCGCTATCGGTATGAACATGGAAATAGCTACACCGCTATCTGTATGAACATGGAAATATCTACACCACTACCTGTATGAACATGGAAATATCTACACCTCTATCTCTATGAACATGGATATATCTACACAGGCATCTGGATGAACATGGAAATATCTGCACCGCCATCTGTATGAACATATAAGTAACTACACGGCCATCTGTATTAAGATGGAGATGTCTACTCCGCTATCTGTATGAACATGGAAATATCTACACCGCCACCTGTATAAACATGGAAATATCTACACCGCTACCTGTACAAACATTTAAATATCAGCACCGCTATCTATATGAACATGGAAATATCAGCCCCTCTATCTGTATGAGCATGGAAATATCTACACTGCTATCTGTATGAACATGGAAATATCTACACCGCTATCCGTATGAACATGGAAATATCTTCACCGCCATCTGTATGAACATGGATATATCTACACAGCCATCTGGATGAACGTTGAAATATCTACACCGCTATCTGCATGAACATGGAAATATCTAAACCGCTATCTGTGTAAACATGCATACATCTTCACCGCAATCTGTATAAGCATGGAAATATCTACACCGCTATCTGTATGAACATGGATATATCTACACCGCCATCTGTTTGAACATGGAAATATCTAAACCGCTATCAGCATGAAAATGGAAATATCTACAGAGCTATCTGCATATACATGGAAATATCTACACAGCTATCTCTTTACACATGGAAATAACTACACCGCTATCTGTATGAACATGGAAATATCTACACCACCATCTGTATGGACATATAAATATCTACACCGCCATCTGTATTAAGATGGAGATATCTACACCGCTATCTGTATAAACATGGAAATATCTACACCACTATCTGTATAAACATGGAAATATCTACACCGCTATCTGTATAAACATGGAAATATCTACACCGCTACCTGTATAAACATGGAAATATCAGCACCGCTATCTGCATGAACATGGAAATATCAGCCCCTCTATCTTTATGAACATGGAAATATCTACACCGCTATCTCTATGAACATGGAAATATCTACACCGCTATCTGTTTGAACATGGAAATATCTAAACCGCTATCTGGAAGAACATGGAAATATCTACACAGCTATCTGCATATACCTGGAAATATCTACAAAGCTATCTCTTTACACATGGAAATAACTACACCACTATCTCTATAAACATGGAAACATCTACAACGCAATCTGTATGAACATGGAAATATCTACACCTCTATCTCTATGAACGTGGATATTTCTACACAGCCATCTGGATGAACATGGAAATATCTACACCGCTATCTCTTTGAACATGGAAATATCTACACCGATATCTGTATGAACATGGCAATATCTACACCGTACCTGTATAAACATGGAAATATCTACACTGCTACCTGTATAAACATGGAAATATCAGCACCGCTATCTATATGAACATGGAAATATCAGCCCCTCTATCTGTATGAGCATGGAAATATCTACACTGCTCTCTGTATGAACATAGAAATATCTACACCGCTATCCATATGAACATGGAAATATCTTCACCGCCATCTGTATGAACATGGATATATCTACACAGCCATCTGGATGAACGTTGAAATATCTACACCGCTATCTGCACGAACATGGAAATATCTACACAGCTATCTGTGTAAACATGCATACATCTTCACCGCAATCTGTATAAGCATGGAAATATCTACACCGCTATCTGTATGAACATGGTTATATCTACACCGCCATCTGTTTGAACATGGAAATATCTAAACCGCTATCAGCATGAAAATGGAAATATCTACAGAGCTATCTGCATATACATGGAAATATCTACACAGCTATCTCTTTACACATGGAAATAACTACACCGCTATCTGTATGAACATGGAAATATCTACACCGCCATCTGTATGAACATGGAAATATCTGCACCGCCATCTGTATGGACATATAAATACCTACACCGCCATCTGTATTAAGATGGAGATATCTACACCGCTATCTGTATAAACATGGAAATATCTACACCGCTATCTGTATAAACATGGAAATATCTACACCGCTATCTGTATAAACATGGAAATATCTACACTGCTACCTGTATAAACATGGAAATATCAGCACCGCTATCTGCATGAACATGGAAATATCAGCCCCTCTATCTGTATGAACATGGAAATATCTACACCGCTATCTCTATGAACATGGAAATATCTACACCGCTATCTGTTTGAACATGGAAATATCTAAACCGCTATCTGGATGAACATGGAAATATCTACACAGCTATCTGCATATACATGGAAATATCAACACAGCTATCTCTTTACACATGGAAATAACTACACCGCTATCTTTATGAACATGGAAATATCTTCACCGCCATCTGTATGAACATGGAAATATCTACACCGCCATCTGTATGAACATGGAAATACCTGCACCGCCATCTGTAGGAACATATAAATATCTACGCCGCCATCTGTATTAAGATGGAGATATCTACACCGCTATCTGTATAAACATGGAAATATCTACACCGCTATCTGTATAAACATGGAAATATCTACACCGCTATCTGTATGAACATGGATATATCTACACAGCCATCTGGATGAACATGGGAATATCAACACCGCTATCTGTGTAAACATGCATACATCTTCACCGCTATCTGTATAAACATGGAAATATTTACACCGCTATCTGTATGAACATGGAAATATCTACACGGCTATCTGTATGAACATGGAAATATCTACACCGCTATCTGTTTGAACATGGAAATATCGACACCGCTATCTGCATGAAAATGGAAATATCTACACTGCTATCTGCATATACATGGAAATATCTACACAGCTATCTCTTTACACATGGAAATAACAACACCGCTATCTGTATGAACATGGAAATATCTACACCGCCATCTGTATGAACATGGAAATATCTGCACCGCCATCTGTAGGAACATATAAATATCTACGCCGCCATCTATATTAAGATGGAGATATCTACACCGCTATCTGTATAAACATGGAAATATCTACACCGCTATCTGTATAAACATGGAAATATCTACACCGCTATCTGTATAAACATGGTAATATCTAAACCGCTACCTGCATAAACATGGAAATATCAGCACCGCTATCTGTATGAACATGGATATATCTACACAGCCATCTGGATGAACAAGGAAATATCTACACCGCTGTCTGTATGAACATGGAAATAGCCACACTGCAATCTGTATGAACATGGAAATATCTTCACCGCCATCTGTATGAACATGGATATATCTACAAGGCCATCTGGATGAACATGGAAATACCTACAGAGCTATCTGTATGAACATGGAAATATATACACCGCTATCTGTGTAAGCTTGCATACATCCTCACCGCTATCTGTATAAACATGGAAATATCTATGCCGCTATCTGTAAGAACATGGAAATATCTACACCGCTATCTGTGTAAACATGCATACATCTTCACCGCTATCTGTATAAAGATGGAAATATCTACACCGCTATCTGTATGAACATGGAAATAGCTACACCGCTATCTGTATGAACATGGAAATACCAACACCGCTATCTGTATGAACATGGATATATCTACACAGCCATCTGCATGAACATGGAAATATAAACACCGCTATCTGTGTAAACATGCATACATCTTCACCGCTATCTGTATAAACATGGAAATATCTACACCGCTATCTGTACGAACATGGAAATATCTACACCGCTATCTGTATGAACATGGAAATATCTACACAGCTATCTGTTTGAACATGGAAATATCTACACCGCTATCTGCATGAAAATGGAAATATCTACACTGCTATCTGCATATACATGGAAATATCTACACAGCTATCTCTTTACACATGGAAATAACAACACCGCTATCTGTATGAACATGGAAATATCTACACCGCCATCTGTATGAACATGGAAATATCTGCACCGCCATCTGTAGGAACATATAAATATCTACGCCGCCATCTGTATTAAGATGGAGATATCTACACCGCTATCTGTATAAACATGGAAATATCTACACCGCTATCTGTATAAACATGGAAATATCTACACCGCTATCTGTATAAACATGGAAATATCTACACCGCTACCTGTATAAACATGGAAATATCAGCACCGCTATCTGTATGAACATGGAAATATCTACACCGCTATCTGTATGAACATGGAAATATCTACACCGCTATCTGTATGAACATGGAAATATCTACACCACTATCTGTATGAACATGGAAATATCTACACCGCTATCTGTATGAACATGGATATATTAACACAGCCCTCTGGATGAACATGGAAATATCAACACCGCTATCTGTGTAAACATGCATACATCTTCACCGCTATCAGCATAAACATGGAAATATCTACACCGCTATCTTTAGGAACATGGAAATATCTACACCGCTATCTGTTTGAAGATGGAAATATATACACCGCTATCTGCATGAAAATGGAAATATCTACACAGATATCTGCATATACATGGAAATATCTACACAGCTATCTCTTTACACATGGAAATAACTACACCGCTATCTGTATGAACATGGAAATATCTACACCGCCATCTGTGTGAACATGGAAATATCTGCACCACCATCTGTAAGAACATATAAATATCTACACCGCCATCTGTATTAAGATGGAGATATCTACACCGCTATCTGAATAAACATGGAAATATCTACACCGCTATCTGTATAAACATGGAAATATCTACACCGCTATCTGTATAAACATGGAAATATTTACACCGCTATCTGTATGAACATGGAAATATCTACACGGCTATCTGTATGTACATGGAAATATCTACACCGCTATCTGTTTGAACATGGAAATATCGACACCGCTATCTGTATAAACATGGAAATATCTACACCGCTACCTGTATAGACATTTAAATATCAGCACCGCTATCTGTATGAACATGGAAATATCTACACCGCTATCTCTATGAATATGGAAATTTCTACACCATAATCGGTAAGAACATGGAAATAGCTACACCGCTATCTGTATGAACATGGAAATATCTACGCCACTACCTGAATGAACATGGAAATATCTACACCTCTCTCTCTATGAACATGGATATATCTACACAGCCATCTGGATGAACATGGAAATATCTACACCGCTATCTCTTTGAACATGGAAATATCTACACCGATATCTGCATGAAAATGGAAATATCTACAGAGCTATCTGCATATACATGGAAATATCTACACAGCTATCCCTTTACACATGGAAATAACTACACCGCTCTCTGTATGAACATGGAAATATCTACACCGCCATCTGTATGAACATGGAAATATCTACACGGCTATCTGTATGAACATGGAAATATCTACACCGCTATCTGTATGAACATGGAAATATCTACACCACTATCTGTATGAACATGGAAATATCTTCACCGCCATCTGTATGAACATGGAAATATCTGCACCGCCATCTGTATGAACATATAAATAACTACACGGCCATCTGTATTAAGATGGAGATATCTACACCGCTATCTGTATGAACATGGAAATATCTACACCGCTATCTGTATGAACATGGAAAAATCTACACCGCTACCTGTATAAACATGGAAATATCTACACCGCTACCTGTATAAACATGGAAATATCAGCACCGCTATCTGTATGAACATGGAAATATCAGCCCCTCTATCTGTATGAGCATGGAAATATCTACACTGCTATCTGTATGAACATGGAAATATCTACACCGCTATCCATATGAACATGGAAATATCTTCACCGCCATCTGTATGAACATGAATATGTCTACACAGCCATCTGGATGAACATGGAAATATCTACACCGCGATCTGTATGAACATGGAAATATCTACACCGCTATCTGTGTAAACATGCATACACCTTCACCGCTATCTGTATAAACTTGGAAATATCTACACCGCTATCTGTATGAACATGGAAATATCTGAACCGCTATCTGCATGAAAATAGAAATATCTACACAGCTATCTGCATATACATGGAAATATCTACACAGCTATCTCTTTAAACATGGAAATAACTACACCGCTATCTTTTTGAACATGGAAATATCTTCACCGCCATCTGTATGAACATGGATATATCTACACAGCCATCTGGATGAACATGGAAATATCTACACCGCTATCTGTATGAACAAGGAAATATCTACACCGCTATCTGTGTAAACATGCATACATCTTCACCGCTATCTGTATAAACATGGAAATATCTACACTGCTCTCTGCATGAACATGGAAATATCTACACCGCTATCAGTTTGAACATGGAAATATCTACATCGCTATCTGCATGAAAATGGAAATATCTACACAGCGATCTGCATGTACATGGAAATATCTACAAAGCTATCTCTTTACACATGGAAATAACCACAGCGCTATCTCTATAAACATGGAAATATCTACACCGCCATCTGTATGAACATGGAAATATCTGCACCGCCATCTGTATGAACATATAAATATCTAAACCGCCATCAATATTAAGATGGAGATATCTACACCGCTATCTGCATAAACTTGGAAATATCTACACCGCTATCTGTATAAACATGGAAATATCTACACCGCTACCTGTATAAACATTTAAATATCAGCACCGCTATCTGTATGAACATGGAAATATCTACACCGCTATCTCTATTAACATGGAAATTTCTACACCACTATCGGTAAGAACATGGAAATAGCTACACCGCTATCTTTATGAACATGGAAATATCTACACCACTACCTGTATGAACATGGAAATACCTACACCTCTATCTCTATGAACATGGATATATCTACACAGCCATCTGGATGAACATGGAAATATCTACACCGCTATCCCTTTGAACATGGAAATATCTACACCGATATCTGCATGAAAATGGAAATATCTACAGAGCTATCTGCATATACATGGAAATATCTAAACAGCTATCTCTTTACACATGGAAATAACTACACCGCTATCTGTATGAACATGGAAATATCTACACCGCCATCTGTATGAACATGGAAATATCTGCACCGCCATCTGTATGAACATATAAATAACTACACGGCCATCTGTATTAAGATGGAGTTATCTACACCGCTATCTGCATGAACATGGAAATATCTACACCGCTATCTGTATGAACATGGAAATATCTACACCGCTACCTGTATAAACATGGAAATGTCTACACCGCTACCTGTAAAAACATGGAAATATCAGCACCGCTATCCGTATGAACATGGAAATATCAGCCCCTCTATCTGTATGAGCATGGAAATATCTACACTGCTATCTGTATGAACATGGAAATATCTACACTGCTATCCATATGAACATGGAAATATCTTCACCGCCATCTGTATGAACATGGATATATCTACACAGCCATCTGGATGAACATGGAAATATCTACACCGCTATCTGTATGAACATGGAAATAGCTACACCGCTGTCTGTATGAACATGGAAATATCTACACCACTATCTGTATGAACATGGAAATATCTACACCGCTATCTGTATGAACATGGAAATATCTTCACCGCCATCTGTATGAACATGGATATATCTACACAGCCATCTGGATGAACATGGAAATATCTACACCGCTATCTGTATGAACATGGAAATAGCCACACCGCTATCTGTATGAACATGGAAATATCTTCACCGCCATCGGTATGAACATGGATATATCTAAACAGCCATCTGGATGAACATGGAAACACCTACACAGCTATCTCTATGAACATGGAAATATATACACCGCTATCTGTGTAAGCATGAATACATCTTCACCGCTATCTGTATAAACATGGAAATATCTACATCGCTATCTGTATGAACATGGAAATATCTACACCGCTATCTGTGTAAACATGCATACATCTTCACCGCTATCTGTATAAACATGGAAATATCTACACCGCTATCTGTATGAACATGGAAATAGCTACACCGCTATCTGTATGAACATGGAAATACCAACACCGCTATCTGTATGAACATGGATATATCTACACAGCCATCTGGATGAACATGGATATATATACACAGCCCTCTGGATGGACATGGAAATATCCACACCGCTATCTGTGTAAACATGCATACATCTTCACCGCTATCTGTATAAACATGGAAATATCTACACCGCTATCTTAATGAACATGGAAATATCTACACCGCTATCTGTTTGAAGATGGAAATATATACACCTCTATCTGCATGAAAATGCAAATATCTACACAGCTATCTGCATATACATGGAAATATGTACACAGCTATCTCTTTACACATGGAAATAACTACACCGCTATCTCTATGAACATGGAAATATCTACACCGCCATCTGTATGAACATGGAAATATCTAAACCGCTATCAGCATGAAAATGGAAATATCTACACAGCAATCTGCATATACATGGAAATATCTACACAGCTATCTCTTTACACATGGAAATAACTACACCGCTATCTGTATGAACATGGAAATATCTACACCGTCATCTGTATGAACATGGAAATATCTGCACCGCCATCTGTATGGACATATAAATATCTACACCGCCATCTGTATTAAGATGGAGATATCTACACCGCTATCTATATAAACATGGAAATATCTACACCGCTATCTGTATAAACATGGAAATATCTACACTGCTATCTGTATAAACATGGAAATATCAACACCGCTACCTGTATAAGCATGGAAATATCAGCACAGCTATCTGCATGAACATGGAAATATCAGCCCCTCTATCTGTATGAACATGGAAATATCTACACTGCTATCTCTATGAACATGGAAATATCTACACCGCTATCTCTTTGAACATGGAAATATCTAAACCGCTATCTGGATGAACATGGAAATATCTACACAGCTATCTGCATATACTTGGAAATATCTACACAGCTATCTCTTTACACATGGAAATAACTACACCGCTATGTTTATGAACATGGAAATATCTTCACCGCCATCTGTATGAACATGGATATATCTACACAGCCATCTGGATGAACATGGAAATATCTACACCGCTATCTGTATGAACGTGGAAATATCTACACAGCTATCTGTGTAAATATGCATACATCTTCACCGCTATCTGTATAAACATGGAAATATCTACACTGCTATCTGCATGAACATGGAAATATCTACACCGCTATCTGTTTGAACATGGAAATATCTACACCGCTATCTGCATGAAAATGGAAATATCTACACTGCTATCTGCATATACATGGAAATATCTACAAAGCTATCTCTTTACACATGGAAATAACGACAGCGCTATCTGTATAAACATGGAAATATCTACACTGCTATCTGTATAAACATGGAAATATCTACACCGCTACCTGTATAGACATTTAAATATCAGCACCGCTATCTGTATGAACATGGAAATATCTACACCGCTATCTCTATGAACATGGAAATTTCTACACCGTCATCGGTAAGAACATGGAAATAGCTACACCGCTATCTGTATGAACATGGAAATATCTACACCACTACCTGTATGAACATGGAAATATCTACAAATCTATCTCTATGAACATGGATATATCTACACAGCCATCTGGATGAACATGGAAATAACTACACCGCTATCTGTTTGAACATGGAAATATCTACACCGATATCTGCATGAAAATGGAAATATCTACAGAGCTATCTGCATATACATGGAAATATCTACACAGCTATCTCTTTACACATGGAAATAACTACACCGCTATCTGTATGAACATGGAAATATTTACACCGCCATCTGTATGAACATGGAAATATCTGCACAGCCATCTGTATGAGCATATAAACAACTACACGGTCATCTGTATTAAGATGGAGATATCTACACCGCTATCTGTATGAACATGGAAATATCTACACCGCTACCAGTATAAACATATAAATATCAGCACCGCTATCTGTTTGAACATGGAAATATCAGCCCCTCTATCTGTATGAGCATGGAAATATCTACACTGCTATCTGTATGAACATGGAAATATCTACACCGCTATCCGTATGGAAATGGAAATATCTTCACCGCCATCTGTATGAACATGGATATATCTACATAGCCATCTGGATGAACATGGAAATATCTACACCGCTATCCGTATGAACATGGAAATAGCTACACCACTATCTGTATGAACATGGAAATATCTACACCACTATCTGTATGAACTTGGAAATATCTACACCGCTATCTGTATGAACATGGAAATATCTTCACCGCTATCTGTATGAACATGGATATATCTACACAGCCATCTGGATGAACAAGGAAATATCTACACCGCTGTCTGTATGAACATGGAAATAGCCACACTGCAATCTGTATGAACATGGAAATATCTTCACCGCCATCTGTATGAACCTGGATATATCTACAAGGCCATCTGGATGAACATGGAAATACCTACAGAGCTATCTGTATGAACATGGAAATATATACACCGCTATCTGTGTAAGCTTGCATACATCCTCACCGCTATCTGTATAAACATGGAAATATCTACGCCGCTATCTGTAAGAACATGGAAATATCTACACCGCTATCTGTGTAAACATGCATACAACTTCACTGCTATCTGTATAAAGATGGAAATATCTACACCGCTATCTGTATGAACATGGAAATAGCTACACCGCTATCTGTATGAACATGGAAATACCAACACCGCTATTTGTATGAACATGGATATATCTACACAGCCATCTGGATGAACATGGAAATATCAACACCGCTATCTGTGTAAACATGCATACATCTTCACCGCTATCTGTATAAACATGGAAATATCTACACCGCTATCTGTACGAACATGGAAATATCTACACCGCTATCTGTATGAACATGGAAATATCTACACAGCTATCTGTTTGAACATGGAAATATCTACACCGCTATCTGCATGAAAATGGAAATATCTACACTGCTATCTGCATATACATGGAAATATCTACACAGCTATCTCTTTACACATGGAAATAACAACACCGCTATCTGTATGAACATGGAAATATCTACACCGCCATCTGTATGAACATGGAAATATCTGCACCGCCATCTGTAGGAACATATAAATATCTACGCCGCCATCTGTATTAAGATGGAGATATCTACACCGCTATCTGTATAAACATGGAAATATCTACACCGCTATCTGTATAAAAATGGAAATATCTACACCGCTATTTGTATAAACATGGAAATATCTACACCACTACCTGTATAAACATGGAAATATCAGCACCGCTATCTGTATGAACAAGGAAATATCTACACCGCTATCTGTATGAACATGGAAATATCTACACCGCTATCTGTATGAACATGGAAATATCTACACCACTATCTGTATGAACATGGAAATATCTACACCGCTATCTGTATGAACATGGATATATTAACACAGCCCTCTGGATGAACATGGAAATATCCACACCGCTATCTGTGTAAACATGCATACATCTTCAACGCTATCTGAATAAACATGGAAATATCTACACCGCTATCTTTAGGAACATGGAAATATCTACACCGCTATCTGTTTGAAGATGGAAATATATACAACGCTATCTGCATGAAAATGGAAATATCTACACAGATATCTGCATATACATGGAAATATCTACACAGCTATCTCTTTACACATGGTAATAACTACACCGCTATCTGTATGAACATGGAAATATCTACACCGCCATCTGTATGAACATGGAAATATCTGCACCACCATCTGTAAGAACATATAAATATCTACACCGCCATCTGTATTAAGATGGAGATATCTACACCGCTATCTGAATAAACATGGAAATATCTACACCGCTATCTGTATAAACATGGAAATATCTACACCGCTATCTGTATAAAGATGGAAATATCTACACCGCTACCTGTATAAACATGGAAATATCAGCACCGCTGTCTGTATGAACATGGAAATATCTACACCGCAATCTGTATAAACATGGAAATATCTACACCGCTATCTGTATAAACATGGAAATATCCACACCACTACCTGTATAAACATGGAAATATCAGCACCGCTATCTGTATGAACATGGAAATATCTACACCGCTATCTGTATGAACATTGAAATATCTACACCGCTATCTGTATGAACATGGAAATATCTACACCGCTATCTGTATGAACATGGAAATATCTACACCGCTATCTGTTTGAACATGGAAATATCTACACCGCTGTCTGCATGAAAATGGAAATATCTGCACAGCTATCTGCATATACATGGAAATATCTACACAGCTATCTCTTTACACATGGAAATAACTACACAGCTATCTCTATAAACATGGAAATATCTACACCGCCATCTGTATGAACATGGAAATATCTGCACCGCCATCTGTATGAACATGGACATATCTGCACCACCATCTGTATGAACATATAAATATCTTCACCGCCATCTGTATTAAGAAGGAGATATCTACACCGCTATCTGTATAAACATGGAAATATCTACACCGCTATCTGTATAAACATGGAAATATCTACACCGCTATCTGTATAAACATGGAAATATCTACACCGCTACCTGTATAAACATGGAAATATCAGCACCGCTATCGGTATGAACATGGAAATATCTACACCGCTATCTGTATGAACATGTTAATATCTACACCGCTATCTCTATGAACATGGAAATATCTTCAAGGCCATCTGTATGAACATGGATATATATACGCAGCCATCTGTATGAACATGGAAATATCTTCACCGCCATCTGTATGAACATGGATATGTCTACACAGCCATCTGGATGAACATGGAAATATCTACACCGCGATCTGTATGAACATGGAAATATCTACACCGCTATCTGTGTAAACATGCATACACCTTCACCGCTATCTGTATAAACATGGAAATATCTACACCGCTATCTGTATGAACATGGAAATATCTGAACCGCTATCTGCATAAAAATAGAAATATCTACACAGATATCTGCATATACATGGAAATATCTACAAACCTATCTCTTTACACATGGAAATAACTACACCGCTATCTCTATAAACATGGAAATATCTACACCGCGATCTGTATGAAGATGGAAATATCTGCACCGCCATCTGTATGAACATATAATTGTCTACACCGCCATCTATATTAAGATGGATATATCTTCACCGCTATCTGTATAAACTTCGAAATATCAACACCGCTATCTGTATAAACATGGAAATATCTACACCACCATCTGTATAAACATGGAAATATCTACACCGCTACCTGTATAAACATGGAAATATCAGCATCGCTATCTGTATGAACATGGAAATATCTACACCGCTATCTGTATGAACATGGAAATATCTACACCGCTATCTGTATGAACATGGAAATAGCTACACCGCTATCTGTATGAACATGGAAATATCTTCACCGTCATCTGTATGAACATGGATATATCTACACAGCCATATGGATGAACATGGAAATATCTACACAGCTATCTGTATGAACATGGAAATATCTACACCGCTATCTGTGTAAACACGCATACATCTTCACCGCTATCTGTATAAAGATGGAAATATCTACACTGCTATCTGTATGAACATGGAAATATCTACACCGCTATCTGTTTGAACATGGAAATATCTACTCCGCTATCTGCATGAAAATGGAAATATCTACACAGCTATGTGCATATACATGGAAATGTCTACAAAGCAATCTCTTTACACATGGAAATAACTACACCACTATCTCTATAAACATGGAAATATCTACACCGCCATCTGTATGAACATGGAAATATCTGCACCGCCATCTGTAGGAACATATAAATATCTATGCCGCCATCTGTATTAAGATGGAGATATCTACACCGCTATCTGTATAAACATGGAAATATCTACACCGCTATCTGTATAAACATGGAAATATTTACACCGCTATCTGTATGAACATGGATATATCTACACAGCCATCTGGATGAACATGGGAATATCAACACCGCTATCTGTGTAAACATGCATACATCTTCACCGCTATCTGTATAAACATGGAAATATTTACACCGCTATCTGTATGAACATGGAAATATCTACACGGCTATCTGTATGAACATGGAAATATCTACACCGCTATCTGATTGAACATGGAAATATCGACACCGCTATCTGTATAAACATGGAAATATCTACACCGCTACTTGTATAGACATTTAAATATCAGCACCGCTATCTGTATGAACATGGAAATATCTACACCGCTATCTCTATGAACATGGAAATTTCTACACCGTTATCGGTAAGAACATGGAAATAGCTACACCGCTATCTGTATGAACATGGAAATATCTACACCACTACCTGTATGAACATGGAAATATCTACAAATCTATCTCTATGAACATGGATATATCTACACAGCCATCTGGATGAACATGGAAATAACTACACCGCTATCTGTTTGAACATGGAAATATCTACACCGATATCTGCATGAAAATGGAAATATCTACAGAGCTATCTGCATATACATGGAAATATCTACACAGCTATCTCTTTACACATGGAAATAACTGCACCGCTATCTGTATCAACATGGAAATATTTACACCGCCATCTGTATGAACATGGAAATATCTGCACAGCCATCTGTATGAGCATATAAACAACTACACGGTCATCTGTATTAAGATGGAGATATCTACACCGATATCTGTATGAACATGGAAATATCTACACCGCTATCTGTATGAACATGGAAATATCTACACCGCTATCTGTATAAACATGGAAATATCTACACCGCTACCAGTATAAACATATAAATATCAGCACCGCTATCTGTTTGAACATGGAAATATCAGCCCCTCTATCTGTATGAGCATGGAAATATCTACACTGCTATCTGTATGAACATGGAAATATCTACACCGCTATCCGTATGGACATGGAAATACCTTCACCGCCATCTGTATGAACATGGATATATCTACATAGCCATCTGGATGAACATGGAAATATCTACACCGCTATCTGTATGAACATGGAAATAGCTACACCACTATCTGTATGAACATGGAAATATCTACACCACTATCTGTATGAACATGGAAATATCTACACCGCTATCTGTATGAACATGGAAATATCTTCACCGCTATCTGTATGAACATGGATATATCTACACAGCCATCTGGATGAACAGGGAAATATCTACACCGCTGTCTGTATGAACATGGAAATAGCCACACTGCAATCTGTATGAACATGGAAATATCTTCACCGCCATCTGTATGAACATGGATATATCTACAAGGCCATCTGGATGAACATGGAAATACCTACAGAGCTATCTGTATGAACATGGAAATATATACACCGCTATCTGTGTAAGCTTGCATACATCCTCACCGCTATCTGTATAAACATGGAAATATCTACGCCGCTATCTGTAAGAACATGGAAATATCTACACCGCTATCTGTGTAAACATGCATACATCTTCACCGCTATCTGTATAAAGATGGAAATATCTACACCGCTATCTGTATGAACATGGAAATAGCTACACCGCTATCTGTATGAACATGGAAATACCAACACAGCTATCTGTATGAACATGGATATATCTACACAGCCATCTGGATGAACATGGAAATATCAACACCGCTATCTGTGTAAACATGCATACATCTTCACCGCTATCGGTATAAACATGGAAATATCTACACCGCTATCTGTACGAACATGGAAATATCTACACCGCTATCTGTATGAACATGGAAATATCTACACAGCTATCTGTTTGAACATGGAAATATCTACACCGCTATCTGCATGAAAATGGAAATATCTACACTGCTATCTGCACATACATGGAAATATCTACACATCTATCTCTTTACACATGGAAATAACAACACCGCTATCTGTATGAACATGGAAATATCTACACCGCCATCTGTATGAACATGGAAATATCTGCACCGCCATCTGTAGGAACATATAAATATCTACGCCGCCATCTGTATTAAGATGGAGATATCTACACCGCTATCTGTATAAACATGGAAATATCTACACCGCTATCTGTATAAACATGGAAATATCTACACCGCTATCTGTATGAACATGGAAATATCTACACCGCTATCTGTATGAATATGGAAATATCTACACCGCTATCTGTATGAACATGGATATATTAACACAGCCCTCTGGATGAACATGGAAATATCCACACCGCTATCTGTGTAAACATGCATACATCTTCACCGCTATCTGAATAAACATGGAAATATCTACACCGCTATCTTTAGGAACATGGAAATATCTACACCGCTATCTGTTTGAAGATGGAAATATATACACCGCTATCTGCATGAAAATGGAAATATCTACACAGATATCTGCATATACATGGAAATATCTACACAGCTATCTCTTTACACATGGAAATAACTACACCGCTATCTGTATGAACATGGAAATATCTACACCGCCTTCTGTATGAACATGGAAATATCTGCACCACCATCTGTAAGAACATATAAATATCTACACCGCCATCTGTATTAAGATGGAGATATCTACACCGCTATCTGAATAAACATGGAAATATCTACACCGCTATCTGTATAAACATGGAAATATCTACACCGCTATCTGTATAAACATGGAAATATCTACACCGCTACCTGTATAAACATGGAAATATCAGCACCGCTATCTGTATGAACATGGAAATATCTACACCGCTATCTGTATGAACATGGAATTATCTATACCGCTATCTGTGTAAACATGCATACATCTTCACCGCTATCTGTATAAACATGGAAATATCTACACCGCTATCTGTATGAACATGTTAATATCTACACCGCTATCTCTATGAACATGGAAATATCTTCAAGGCCATCTGTATGAACATGGATATATATACGCAGCCATCTGTATGAACATGGAAATATCTACACCGCTATCTGTATGAACATGGAAATATCTACACCGCTCTCTGTATGAACATGGAAATATCTTCACCGCCATCTGTATGAACATGGATATGTCTACACAGCCATCTGGATGAACATGGAAATAAATACACCGCGATCTGTATGAACATGGAAATATCTACACCGCTATCTGTGTAAACATGCATACACCTTCACCGCTATCTGTATAAACATGGAAATATCTACACCGCTATCTGTATGAACATGGAAATATCTGAACCGCTCTCTTCATGAAAATAGAAATATCTACACAGCTATCTGCATATACATGGAAATATCTACAAAGCTATCTCTTTACACATGGAAATAACTACACCGCTATCTCTATAAACATGGAAATATCTACACCGCGATCTGTATGAAGATGGAAATATCTGCACCGACATCTGTATGAACATATAATTGTCTACACCGCCATCTGTATTAAGATGGATATATCTTCACCGCTATCTGTATAAACTTCGAAATATCAACACCGCTATCTGTATAAACATGGAAATATCTACACCACCATCTGTATAAAGATGGAAATATCTACACCGCTACCTGTATAAACATGGAAATATCAGCACCGCTATCTGTATGAACATGGAAATATCTACACCGCTATCTGTATGAACATGGAAATATCTACACCGCTATCTGTATGAACATGGAAATATCTACACAGCTATCTGTATGAACATGGAAATATATACACCGCTATCTGTGTAAACACGCATACATCTTCACCGCTATCTGTATAAACATGGAAATATCTACACCGCTATCTGTATGAACATGGAAATATCTACACCGCTATCTGTTTGAACATGGAAATATCTACTCCGCTATCTGTATGAAAATGGAAATATCTACACAGCTATGTGCATATACATGGAAATGTCTACAAAGCAATCTCTTTACACATGGAAATAACTACAGCGCTATCTCTATAAACATGGAAATATCTACACCGCCATCTGTATGAACATGGAAATATCTGCACCGCCATCTGTAGGAACATATAAATATCTACGCCGCCATCTGTATTAAGATGGAGATATCTACACCGCTATCTGTATAAAAATGGAAATATCTACACCGCTATCTGTATAAACATGGAAATATCTACACCGCTATCTGTATGAACATGGATATATCTACACAGCCTTCTGGATGAACATGGGAATATCAACACCACTATCTGTGTAAACATGCATACATCTTCACCGCTATCTGTATAAACATGGAAATATTTACACCGCTATCTGTATGAACATGGAAATATCTACACGGCTATCTGTATGAACATGGAAATATCTACACCGCTATCTGTTTGAACATGGAAATATCGACACCGCTATCTGCATGAAAATGGAAATATCTACACTGCTATCTGCATATACATGGAAATATCTACACAGCTATCTCTTTACACATGGAAATAACAACACCGCTATCTGTATGAACATGGAAATATCTACACCGCCATCTGTATGAACATGGAAATATCTGCACCGCCATCTGTAGGAACATATAAATATCTACGCCGCCATCTGTATTAAGATGGAGATATCTACACCGCTATCTGTATAAACATGGAAATATCTACACCGCTATCTGTATAAACATGGAAATATCTACACCGCTATCTGTATAAACATGGTAATATCTAAACCGCTACCTGTATAAATATGGAAATATCAGCACCGCAATCTGTATGAACATGGAAATATCTACACCGCTATCTGTATGAACATGGAAATATCTACACCGCTATCTGTATGAACATGGAAATATCTACACCACTATCTGTATGAACATGGAAATATCTACACCTCTATCTGTATGAACATGGATATATATACACAGCCCTCTGGATGAACATGGAAATATCCACACCGCTATCTGTGTAAACATGCATACATCTTCACCGCTATCTGTATAAACATGGAAATATCTACACCGCTATATTTATGAACATGGAAATATCTACACCGCTATCTGTTTGAAGATGGAAATATATACACCGCTATCTGTATGAACATGGAAATATCTACACAGCTATCTGCATATACTTGGAAATATGCACACAGCTATCTCTTTACACATGGAAATAACTACACCGCTATCTTTATGAACATGGAAATATCTTCACTGGCATCTGTATGAACATGGATATATCTACACAGCCATCTGGATGAACATGGAAATATCTACACCGCTATCTGTACGAACATGGAAATAGCTACACCGCTATCTGTATGAACATGGAAATAGCTACACCGCTATCTGTATGAACATGGAAGTATCCTCACCGCCATCTGTATGAATATGGGTATATCTACACAGCCATCTGGATGAACATGGAAATATCTACACCGCTATCTGCATGAACATGGAAATAGCTACACAGCTATCTGTATGAACATGGAAATATCTACACCAATATCTGTATGAACATGGAAATATCTACACCGCTATCTGTACGAACATGGAAATATCTTCACCACCATCTGTATGAACATGGATTTATCTACACAGCCATCTGGATGAACATGGAAATATCTACACCGCTATCTGTATGAACATGGAAATATCTACACCGCTATCTGTGTAAACATGCAAACATCTTCACCGCTATCTGTATAAACATGGAAATATCTACACCAATATCTGTATGAACATGGAAATATCTACACCGCTATCTGTACGAACATGGAAATATCTTCACCGACATCTGTATGAACATGGATATATGTACAGAGCCATCTGGATGAACATGGAAATATCTACACCGCTATCTGTATGAACATGGAAATATCTACACCGCTATCTGTGTAAACATGCAAACATCTTCACCGCTATCTGTATAAACATGGAAATATCTACACCACTATCTGTATGAACATGGAAATATCTACACCGCTATCTGTTTGAACATGGAAATATCTACACCACTATCTGCATGAAAATGGAAATATCTACACAGCTATCTGCATATACATGGAAATATCTACACAGCTATCTCTTTACACATGGAAATAACTACACCACTATCTCTATAAACATGGAAATATCTACACCGCCATCTGTATGAACATGGAAATATCTGCAGCGCCATCTGTATGAACATATAAATATCTACACCGCCATCTGTATTAAAATTGGGATATCTACACCGCTATCTGTATATACCTGGAAATATCTACACCGCTATCTGTATAAACATGGAAATATCTACACCGCTACCTGTATAAACATGGAAATATCAGCACCACTATCGGTATGAACATGGAAATATCACCACCGCTATCTGTATGAACATGGAAATATCTGCACCGCTATCTGCATGAACATATAAATATCTACACCGCCATCTATATTAAGATGGAGATATCTACACCGCTACCTGTATAAACATTTAAATATCAGCATCGCTATCTGTATGAACATGGAAATATCTACACCGCTGTCTCTATGAACATGGAAATTTCTACACCGCTATCGGTATGAACATGGAAATAGCTACACCGCTATCTGTATGAACATGGAAATATCTACACCACTACCTGTATGAACATGGAAATATCTACACCTCTATCTCTATGAACATGGATATATCTACACAGGCATCTGGATGAACATGGAAATATCTACACCGCTATCTGTATGAACATGGAAATATCTACACCGCTATCTGTGTAAATATGAATACATCTTCACCGCAATCTGTATAAACATGGAAATATCTACACCGCTATCTGTATGAACATGGAAATATCTACACCGCTATCTGTGTAAACATGCATACATCTTCACTGCTATCTGTACGAACATGGAAATATCTACACCGCTATCTGTATGAACGTGGAAATATCTACACCGCTATCTGTATGAACATGGAAATATCTACACTGCTATCTGTATAAACATGGAAATATCTACGCCGCTATCTGTATAAACATGGAAATATCAGCACCGCTTTCTGTATGAACATGGAAATATCTACACCGCTATCTGTTTGAACATGGAAATATCTAAACCGCTATCTGTGTAAACATGCATACAACTTCACCGCTATCTGTATAAACATGGAAATATCTACACCGCTATCTGTATGAACATGGAAATATCTACACCGCCATCTGTATGAACATGGAAATATCTGCACAGCCATCTGTATGAGCATATAAACAACTACACGGTCATCTGTATTAAGATGGAGATATCTACACCGCTATCTGTATGAACATGGAAATATCTACACCGCTATCTGTATGAACATGGAAATATCTACACCGCTATCTGTATAAACATGGAAATATCTACACCGCTACCAGTATAAACATATAAATATCAGCACCGCTATCTGTTTGAACATGGAAATATCAGCCCCTCTATCTGTATGAGCATGGAAATATCTCCACTGCTATCTGTATGAACATGGAAATATCTACACCGCTATCCGTATGGACATGGAAATACCTTCACCGCCATCTGTATGAACATGGATATATCTACATAGCCATCTGGATGAACATGGAAATATCTACACCGCTATCTGTATGAACATGGAAATAGCTACACCACTATCTGTATGAACATGGAAATATCTACACCACTATCTGTATGAACATGGAAATATCTACACCGCTATCTGTATGAACATGGAAATATCTTCACCGCTATCTGTATGAACATGGATATATCTACACAGCCATCTGGATGAACAAGGAAATATCTACACCGCTGTCTGTATGAACATGGAAATAGCCACACTGCAATCTGTATGAACATGGAAATATCTTCACCGCCATCTGTATGAACATGGATATATCTACAAGGCCATCTGGATGAACATGGAAATACCTACAGAGCTATCTGTATGAACATGGAAATATATACACCGCTATCTGTGTAAGGTTGCATACATCCTCACCGCTATCTGTATAAACATGGAAATATCTACGCCGCTATCTGTAAGAACATGGAAATATCTACACCGCTATCTGTGTAAACATGCATACATCTTCACCGCTATCTGTATAAAGATGGAAATATCTACACCGCTATCTGTATGAACATGGAAATAGCTACACCGCTATCTGTATGAACATGGAAATACCAACACAGCTATCTGTATGAACATGGATATATCTACACAGCCATCTGGATGAACATGGAAATATCAACACCGCTATCTGTGTAAACATGCATACATCTTCACCGCTATCGGTATAAACATGGAAATATCTACACCGCTATCTGTACGAACATGGAAATATCTACACCGCTATCTGTATGAATATGGAAATATCTACACCGCTATCTGTATGAACATGGATATATTAACACAGCCCTCTGGATGAACATGGAAATATCCACACCGCTATCTGTGTAAACATGCATACATCTTCACCGCTATCTGAATAAACATGGAAATATCTACACCGCTATCTTTAGGAACATGGAAATATCTACACCGCTATCTGTATGAACATGGATATATTAACACAGCCCTCTGGATGAACATGGAAATATCCACACCGCTATCTGTGTAAACATGCATACATCTTCACCGCTATCTGAATAAACATGGAAATATCTACACCGCTATCTGCATGAAAATGGAAATATCTACACAGCGATCTGCATGTACATGGAAATATCTACAAAGCTATCTCTTTACACATGGAAATAACCACAGCGCTATCTCTATAAACATGGAAATATCTACACCGCCATCTGTATGAACATGGAAATATCTGCACCGCCATCTGTATGAACATATAAATATCTAAACCGCCATCAATATTAAGATGGAGATATCTACACCGCTATCTGCATAAACTTGGAAATATCTACACCGCTATCTGTATAAACATGGAAATATCTACACCGCTACCTGTATAAACATTTAAATATCAGCACCGCTATCTGTATGAACATGGAAATATCTACACCGCTATCTCTATTAACATGGAAATTTCTACACCACTATCGGTAAGAACATGGAAATAGCTACACCGCTATCTTTATGAACATGGAAATATCTACACCACTACCTGTATGAACATGGAAATACCTACACCTCTATCTCTATGAACATGGATATATCTACACAGCCATCTGGATGAACATGGAAATATCTACACCGCTATCCCTTTGAACATGGAAATATCTACACCGATATCTGCATGAAAATGGAAATATCTACAGAGCTATCTGCATATACATGGAAATATCTAAACAGCTATCTCTTTACACATGGAAATAACTACACCGCTATCTGTATGAACATGGAAATATCTACACCGCCATCTGTATGAACATGGAAATATCTGCACCGCCATCTGTATGAACATATAAATAACTACACGGCCATCTGTATTAAGATGGAGTTATCTACACCGCTATCTGCATGAACATGGAAATATCTACACCGCTATCTGTATGAACATGGAAATATCTACACCGCTACCTGTATAAACATGGAAATGTCTACACCGCTACCTGTAAAAACATGGAAATATCAGCACCGCTATCCGTATGAACATGGAAATATCAGCCCCTCTATCTGTATGAGCATGGAAATATCTACACTGCTATCTGTATGAACATGGAAATATCTACACTGCTATCCATATGAACATGGAAATATCTTCACCGCCATCTGTATGAACATGGATATATCTACACAGCCATCTGGATGAACATGGAAATATCTACACCGCTATCTGTATGAACATGGAAATAGCTACACCGCTGTCTGTATGAACATGGAAATATCTACACCACTATCTGTATGAACATGGAAATATCTACACCGCTATCTGTATGAACATGGAAATATCTTCACCGCCATCTGTATGAACATGGATATATCTACACAGCCATCTGGATGAACATGGAAATATCTACACCGCTATCTGTATGAACATGGAAATAGCCACACCGCTATCTGTATGAACATGGAAATATCTTCACCGCCATCGGTATGAACATGGATATATCTAAACAGCCATCTGGATGAACATGGAAACACCTACACAGCTATCTCTATGAACATGGAAATATATACACCGCTATCTGTGTAAGCATGAATACATCTTCACCGCTATCTGTATAAACATGGAAATATCTACATCGCTATCTGTATGAACATGGAAATATCTACACCGCTATCTGTGTAAACATGCATACATCTTCACCGCTATCTGTATAAACATGGAAATATCTACACCGCTATCTGTATGAACATGGAAATAGCTACACCGCTATCTGTATGAACATGGAAATACCAACACCGCTATCTGTATGAACATGGATATATCTACACAGCCATCTGGATGAACATGGATATATATACACAGCCCTCTGGATGGACATGGAAATATCCACACCGCTATCTGTGTAAACATGCATACATCTTCACCGCTATCTGTATAAACATGGAAATATCTACACCGCTATCTTAATGAACATGGAAATATCTACACCGCTATCTGTTTGAAGATGGAAATATATACACCTCTATCTGCATGAAAATGCAAATATCTACACAGCTATCTGCATATACATGGAAATATGTACACAGCTATCTCTTTACACATGGAAATAACTACACCGCTATCTCTATGAACATGGAAATATCTACACCGCCATCTGTATGAACATGGAAATATCTAAACCGCTATCAGCATGAAAATGGAAATATCTACACAGCAATCTGCATATACATGGAAATATCTACACAGCTATCTCTTTACACATGGAAATAACTACACCGCTATCTGTATGAACATGGAAATATCTACACCGTCATCTGTATGAACATGGAAATATCTGCACCGCCATCTGTATGGACATATAAATATCTACACCGCCATCTGTATTAAGATGGAGATATCTACACCGCTATCTATATAAACATGGAAATATCTACACCGCTATCTGTATAAACATGGAAATATCTACACTGCTATCTGTATAAACATGGAAATATCAACACCGCTACCTGTATAAGCATGGAAATATCAGCACAGCTATCTGCATGAACATGGAAATATCAGCCCCTCTATCTGTATGAACATGGAAATATCTACACTGCTATCTCTATGAACATGGAAATATCTACACCGCTATCTCTTTGAACATGGAAATATCTAAACCGCTATCTGGATGAACATGGAAATATCTACACAGCTATCTGCATATACTTGGAAATATCTACACAGCTATCTCTTTACACATGGAAATAACTACACCGCTATGTTTATGAACATGGAAATATCTTCACCGCCATCTGTATGAACATGGATATATCTACACAGCCATCTGGATGAACATGGAAATATCTACACCGCTATCTGTATGAACGTGGAAATATCTACACAGCTATCTGTGTAAATATGCATACATCTTCACCGCTATCTGTATAAACATGGAAATATCTACACTGCTATCTGCATGAACATGGAAATATCTACACCGCTATCTGTTTGAACATGGAAATATCTACACCGCTATCTGCATGAAAATGGAAATATCTACACTGCTATCTGCATATACATGGAAATATCTACAAAGCTATCTCTTTACACATGGAAATAACGACAGCGCTATCTGTATAAACATGGAAATATCTACACTGCTATCTGTATAAACATGGAAATATCTACACCGCTACCTGTATAGACATTTAAATATCAGCACCGCTATCTGTATGAACATGGAAATATCTACACCGCTATCTCTATGAACATGGAAATTTCTACACCGTCATCGGTAAGAACATGGAAATAGCTACACCGCTATCTGTATGAACATGGAAATATCTACACCACTACCTGTATGAACATGGAAATATCTACAAATCTATCTCTATGAACATGGATATATCTACACAGCCATCTGGATGAACATGGAAATAACTACACCGCTATCTGTTTGAACATGGAAATATCTACACCGATATCTGCATGAAAATGGAAATATCTACAGAGCTATCTGCATATACATGGAAATATCTACACAGCTATCTCTTTACACATGGAAATAACTACACCGCTATCTGTATGAACATGGAAATATTTACACCGCCATCTGTATGAACATGGAAATATCTGCACAGCCATCTGTATGAGCATATAAACAACTACACGGTCATCTGTATTAAGATGGAGATATCTACACCGCTATCTGTATGAACATGGAAATATCTACACCGCTACCAGTATAAACATATAAATATCAGCACCGCTATCTGTTTGAACATGGAAATATCAGCCCCTCTATCTGTATGAGCATGGAAATATCTACACTGCTATCTGTATGAACATGGAAATATCTACACCGCTATCCGTATGGAAATGGAAATATCTTCACCGCCATCTGTATGAACATGGATATATCTACATAGCCATCTGGATGAACATGGAAATATCTACACCGCTATCTGTATGAACATGGAAATAGCTACACCACTATCTGTATGAACATGGAAATATCTACACCACTATCTGTATGAACTTGGAAATATCTACACCGCTATCTGTATGAACATGGAAATATCTTCACCGCTATCTGTATGAACATGGATATATCTACACAGCCATCTGGATGAACAAGGAAATATCTACACCGCTGTCTGTATGAACATGGAAATAGCCACACTGCAATCTGTATGAACATGGAAATATCTTCACCGCCATCTGTATGAACCTGGATATATCTACAAGGCCATCTGGATGAACATGGAAATACCTACAGAGCTATCTGTATGAACATGGAAATATATACACCGCTATCTGTGTAAGCTTGCATACATCCTCACCGCTATCTGTATAAACATGGAAATATCTACGCCGCTATCTGTAAGAACATGGAAATATCTACACCGCTATCTGTGTAAACATGCATACAACTTCACTGCTATCTGTATAAAGATGGAAATATCTACACCGCTATCTGTATGAACATGGAAATAGCTACACCGCTATCTGTATGAACATGGAAATACCAACACCGCTATCTGTATGAACATGGATATATCTACACAGCCATCTGGATGAACATGGAAATATCAACACCGCTATCTGTGTAAACATGCATACATCTTCACCGCTATCTGTATAAACATGGAAATATCTACACCGCTATCTGTACGAACATGGAAATATCTACACCGCTATCTGTATGAACATGGAAATATCTACACAGCTATCTGTTTGAACATGGAAATATCTACACCGCTATCTGCATGAAAATGGAAATATCTACACTGCTATCTGCATATACATGGAAATATCTACACAGCTATCTCTTTACACATGGAAATAACAACACCGCTATCTGTATGAACATGGAAATATCTACACCGCCATCTGTATGAACATGGAAATATCTGCACCGCCATCTGTAGGAACATATAAATATCTACGCCGCCATCTGTATTAAGATGGAGATATCTACACCGCTATCTGTATAAACATGGAAATATCTACACCGCTATCTGTATAAAAATGGAAATATCTACACCGCTATTTGTATAAACATGGAAATATCTACACCACTACCTGTATAAACATGGAAATATCAGCACCGCTATCTGTATGAACAAGGAAATATCTACACCGCTATCTGTATGAACATGGAAATATCTACACCGCTATCTGTATGAACATGGAAATATCTACACCACTATCTGTATGAACATGGAAATATCTACACCGCTATCTGTATGAACATGGATATATTAACACAGCCCTCTGGATGAACATGGAAATATCCACACCGCTATCTGTGTAAACATGCATACATCTTCAACGCTATCTGAATAAACATGGAAATATCTACACCGCTATCTTTAGGAACATGGAAATATCTACACCGCTATCTGTTTGAAGATGGAAATATATACAACGCTATCTGCATGAAAATGGAAATATCTACACAGATATCTGCATATACATGGAAATATCTACACAGCTATCTCTTTACACATGGTAATAACTACACCGCTATCTGTATGAACATGGAAATATCTACACCGCCATCTGTATGAACATGGAAATATCTGCACCACCATCTGTAAGAACATATAAATATCTACACCGCCATCTGTATTAAGATGGAGATATCTACACCGCTATCTGAATAAACATGGAAATATCTACACCGCTATCTGTATAAACATGGAAATATCTACACCGCTATCTGTATAAAGATGGAAATATCTACACCGCTACCTGTATAAACATGGAAATATCAGCACCGCTGTCTGTATGAACATGGAAATATCTACACCGCAATCTGTATAAACATGGAAATATCTACACCGCTATCTGTATAAACATGGAAATATCCACACCACTACCTGTATAAACATGGAAATATCAGCACCGCTATCTGTATGAACATGGAAATATCTACACCGCTATCTGTATGAACATGGAAATATCTACACCGCTATCTGTATGAACATGGAAATATCTACACCGCTATCTGTATGAACATGGAAATATCTACACCGCTATCTGTTTGAACATGGAAATATCTACACCGCTGTCTGCATGAAAATGGAAATATCTGCACAGCTATCTGCATATACATGGAAATATCTACACAGCTATCTCTTTACACATGGAAATAACTACACAGCTATCTCTATAAACATGGAAATATCTACACCGCCATCTGTATGAACATGGAAATATCTGCACCGCCATCTGTATGAACATGGACATATCTGCACCACCATCTGTATGAACATATAAATATCTTCACCGCCATCTGTATTAAGAAGGAGATATCTACACCGCTATCTGTATAAACATGGAAATATCTACACCGCTATCTGTATAAACATGGAAATATCTACACCGCTATCTGTATAAACATGGAAATATCTACACCGCTACCTGTATAAACATGGAAATATCAGCACCGCTATCGGTATGAACATGGAAATATCTACACCGCTATCTGTATGAACATGTTAATATCTACACCGCTATCTCTATGAACATGGAAATATCTTCAAGGCCATCTGTATGAACATGGATATATATACGCAGCCATCTGTATGAACATGGAAATATCTTCACCGCCATCTGTATGAACATGGATATGTCTACACAGCCATCTGGATGAACATGGAAATATCTACACCGCGATCTGTATGAACATGGAAATATCTACACCGCTATCTGTGTAAACATGCATACACCTTCACCGCTATCTGTATAAACATGGAAATATCTACACCGCTATCTGTATGAACATGGAAATATCTGAACCGCTATCTGCATAAAAATAGAAATATCTACACAGATATCTGCATATACATGGAAATATCTACAAACCTATCTCTTTACACATGGAAATAACTACACCGCTATCTCTATAAACATGGAAATATCTACACCGCGATCTGTATGAAGATGGAAATATCTGCACCGCCATCTGTATGAACATATAATTGTCTACACCGCCATCTATATTAAGATGGATATATCTTCACCGCTATCTGTATAAACTTCGAAATATCAACACCGCTATCTGTATAAACATGGAAATATCTACACCACCATCTGTATAAACATGGAAATATCTACACCGCTACCTGTATAAACATGGAAATATCAGCATCGCTATCTGTATGAACATGGAAATATCTACACCGCTATCTGTATGAACATGGAAATATCTACACCGCTATCTGTATGAACATGGAAATAGCTACACCGCTATCTGTATGAACATGGAAATATCTTCACCGTCATCTGTATGAACATGGATATATCTACACAGCCATATGGATGAACATGGAAATATCTACACAGCTATCTGTATGAACATGGAAATATCTACACCGCTATCTGTGTAAACACGCATACATCTTCACCGCTATCTGTATAAAGATGGAAATATCTACACTGCTATCTGTATGAACATGGAAATATCTACACCGCTATCTGTTTGAACATGGAAATATCTACTCCGCTATCTGCATGAAAATGGAAATATCTACACAGCTATGTGCATATACATGGAAATGTCTACAAAGCAATCTCTTTACACATGGAAATAACTACACCACTATCTCTATAAACATGGAAATATCTACACCGCCATCTGTATGAACATGGAAATATCTGCACCGCCATCTGTAGGAACATATAAATATCTATGCCGCCATCTGTATTAAGATGGAGATATCTACACCGCTATCTGTATAAACATGGAAATATCTACACCGCTATCTGTATAAACATGGAAATATTTACACCGCTATCTGTATGAACATGGATATATCTACACAGCCATCTGGATGAACATGGGAATATCAACACCGCTATCTGTGTAAACATGCATACATCTTCACCGCTATCTGTATAAACATGGAAATATTTACACCGCTATCTGTATGAACATGGAAATATCTACACGGCTATCTGTATGAACATGGAAATATCTACACCGCTATCTGATTGAACATGGAAATATCGACACCGCTATCTGTATAAACATGGAAATATCTACACCGCTACTTGTATAGACATTTAAATATCAGCACCGCTATCTGTATGAACATGGAAATATCTACACCGCTATCTCTATGAACATGGAAATTTCTACACCGTTATCGGTAAGAACATGGAAATAGCTACACCGCTATCTGTATGAACATGGAAATATCTACACCACTACCTGTATGAACATGGAAATATCTACAAATCTATCTCTATGAACATGGATATATCTACACAGCCATCTGGATGAACATGGAAATAACTACACCGCTATCTGTTTGAACATGGAAATATCTACACCGATATCTGCATGAAAATGGAAATATCTACAGAGCTATCTGCATATACATGGAAATATCTACACAGCTATCTCTTTACACATGGAAATAACTGCACCGCTATCTGTATCAACATGGAAATATTTACACCGCCATCTGTATGAACATGGAAATATCTGCACAGCCATCTGTATGAGCATATAAACAACTACACGGTCATCTGTATTAAGATGGAGATATCTACACCGATATCTGTATGAACATGGAAATATCTACACCGCTATCTGTATGAACATGGAAATATCTACACCGCTATCTGTATAAACATGGAAATATCTACACCGCTACCAGTATAAACATATAAATATCAGCACCGCTATCTGTTTGAACATGGAAATATCAGCCCCTCTATCTGTATGAGCATGGAAATATCTACACTGCTATCTGTATGAACATGGAAATATCTACACCGCTATCCGTATGGACATGGAAATACCTTCACCGCCATCTGTATGAACATGGATATATCTACATAGCCATCTGGATGAACATGGAAATATCTACACCGCTATCTGTATGAACATGGAAATAGCTACACCACTATCTGTATGAACATGGAAATATCTACACCACTATCTGTATGAACATGGAAATATCTACACCGCTATCTGTATGAACATGGAAATATCTTCACCGCTATCTGTATGAACATGGATATATCTACACAGCCATCTGGATGAACAGGGAAATATCTACACCGCTGTCTGTATGAACATGGAAATAGCCACACTGCAATCTGTATGAACATGGAAATATCTTCACCGCCATCTGTATGAACATGGATATATCTACAAGGCCATCTGGATGAACATGGAAATACCTACAGAGCTATCTGTATGAACATGGAAATATATACACCGCTATCTGTGTAAGCTTGCATACATCCTCACCGCTATCTGTATAAACATGGAAATATCTACGCCGCTATCTGTAAGAACATGGAAATATCTACACCGCTATCTGTGTAAACATGCATACATCTTCACCGCTATCTGTATAAAGATGGAAATATCTACACCGCTATCTGTATGAACATGGAAATAGCTACACCGCTATCTGTATGAACATGGAAATACCAACACAGCTATCTGTATGAACATGGATATATCTACACAGCCATCTGGATGAACATGGAAATATCAACACCGCTATCTGTGTAAACATGCATACATCTTCACCGCTATCGGTATAAACATGGAAATATCTACACCGCTATCTGTACGAACATGGAAATATCTACACCGCTATCTGTATGAACATGGAAATATCTACACAGCTATCTGTTTGAACATGGAAATATCTACACCGCTATCTGCATGAAAATGGAAATATCTACACTGCTATCTGCACATACATGGAAATATCTACACATCTATCTCTTTACACATGGAAATAACAACACCGCTATCTGTATGAACATGGAAATATCTACACCGCCATCTGTATGAACATGGAAATATCTGCACCGCCATCTGTAGGAACATATAAATATCTACGCCGCCATCTGTATTAAGATGGAGATATCTACACCGCTATCTGTATAAACATGGAAATATCTACACCGCTATCTGTATAAACATGGAAATATCTACACCGCTATCTGTATGAACATGGAAATATCTACACCGCTATCTGTATGAATATGGAAATATCTACACCGCTATCTGTATGAACATGGATATATTAACACAGCCCTCTGGATGAACATGGAAATATCCACACCGCTATCTGTGTAAACATGCATACATCTTCACCGCTATCTGAATAAACATGGAAATATCTACACCGCTATCTTTAGGAACATGGAAATATCTACACCGCTATCTGTTTGAAGATGGAAATATATACACCGCTATCTGCATGAAAATGGAAATATCTACACAGATATCTGCATATACATGGAAATATCTACACAGC